>NW_028270176.1:19016252-19024274 GCF_037043375.1 Chiloscyllium plagiosum
GTGTGTGTGTGCATCTGTGTGTGTCTGTGTCAGAGAGAAAGTGTCTGTGAATGTCTGTATGTCATGTGAGTATGCGTGTGAATGCAGATGTGCGCGCGTGCGGGTGTGTGCACATACGCGGACGTGTATGCGTGCGTGCATGCGCATGCGCACATGTCTGTGTGCGCGTGCCTGTGTGTGTGAGAGAGAGAGAGAAAGTGTTTGTGTGCGCGCGTCTGGGTGTGTGTGTCTGTGTGTGTCCTTGTGTGCGTATGTGTGTGTGAGAGAGACAGAGAGAAAAAGTTTGTGTTGTGTGTGCTTGGGTGTGTATGTATGTGTGTATGCCATGTGCAGATCTGCGTGTGTATGGGTGTGTGTATGTGGGTGTGAGAGAGAGTGTGTGTGTCTGTGTCTGTGTGTGCATATGTGTGGGTATGTGTGTGCGCATGTGTGTCTGTGTGTCTGTGTGTGTGTTCTTGTGTGTGTATGTGTGTGCAAATGTATGTGTGTGTGTGTGTGAATGTGTGTGTGTATGTGTGCATGTGCGCGTGCGTGTGCGTGCGTGTGCGTGCGTGCGCGTGTGCGCGTGTGCGTGTGCGTGTGTGCGTGCGCGTGTGCGTGCGCGTGTGCATGCGTGTGCGTGCGCGTGCGCGTGTGTGCGCGTGTACGTGTGTGCGCGTGTGTGCGCGTGTACGTGTGGCGCGTGTTGTGTGCGTGTGTGTGCGTGTGCATGTGCATGTGCATGTGCATGTGCGTGTGCGTGTGCGTGTGCGTGTGGCGTGTGGCGTGTCTGCGTGCGTGTGCGTGCGTGTCTGCGTGCGTGTCTGCGTGCGTGTCTGCGTGCGTGTCTGCGTGCGTGTCTGCGTGCGTGTCTGATCTTTCTTCTATTTTCCCAGTTTCTGGTTCAAATGGTTTGGCTCCATCCCTAGTTGTCCTTGAGAAGGTGAGCTGCCTTCATGAAGTCCAACAATCCAAATGTGGTGCAGACCCACAACGTCCCCGAGGGAGGGAATCCCAAGATTCTGACCCAGGAAGGAACGGCCGATATTTTCCAAGTCGGGACGGTGAGGGGCTCGGAGGGGAACTTGCAGGAGGGGGTGTTCCCATGTACCTGCTGCCCTTGTCCTACTAGATGGAAATGGCCGTGGTTTGGAAGATGCTGCCTGAGGGTCTTTGGTGAGTTTCTGCAGTGCATCTTGTAGCTGGTACACACTGGGGGGGGGGGGGGGAGGGGATGGTACACACTGCTGTTACTGAGCGACGGTGGGGGAGGGAGGGGATGGTACACACTGCTGTTACTGAGGGTCGTGGGGGGAGGGAGGGGATGGTACACACTGCTGTTACTGAGGGTCGGTGGGGGGGGAGGGAGGGGATGGTACACACTGCTGTTACTGAGGGTCGGTGGGGGGAGGGAGGGGATGGTACACACTGCTGTTACTGAGGGTCGGTGGGGGGAGGGAGGGGATGGTACACACTGCTGTTACTGAGGGTCGGTGGGGGGGGGAGGGAGGGGATGGTACACACTGCTGTTACTGAGGGTCGGTGGGGGGAGGGAGGGATGGTACACACTGCTGTTACTGAGGGTCGGTGGGGGAGGGAGGGGATGGTACACACTGCTGTTACTGAGGGTCGGTGGGGGGGAGCGAGGGGATGGTACACACTGCTGTTACTGAGGGTCGGTGGGGGGGGAGGGAGGGGATGGTACACACTGCTGTTACTGAGGGTCGGTGGGGGGGGGAGGGAGGGGATGGTACACACTGCTGTTACTGAGGGTCGGTGGGGGGAGGGAGGGGATGGTACACACTGCTGTTACTGAGGGTCGGTGGGGGAGGGAGGGGATGGTACACACTGCTGTTACTGAGGGTCGGTGGGGGGGAGGGAGGGGATGGTACACACTGCTGTTACTGAGGGTCGGTGGGGGGGGAGGGAGGGGATGGTACACACTGCTGTTACTGAGGGTCGGTGGGGGGGGGAGGGAGGGGATGGTACACACTGCTGTTACTGAGGGTCGGTGGGGGAGGGAGGGGATGGTACACACTGCTGTTACTGAGGGTCGGTGGGGGAGGGAGGGGATGGTACACACTGCTGTTAGTGAGGGTCGGTGGGGGGAGGGAGGGGATGGTACACACTGCTGTTACTGAGGGTCGGTGGGGGGAGGGAGGGGGATGGTACACACTGCTGTTACTGAGTGTCGGTGGGGGGGAGGGAGGGGATGGTACACACTGCTGTTACTGAGCGTCGGTGGAGGGAGGGAGGGGATGGTACACACTGCTGTTACTGAGGGTCGGTGGGGGGGAGGGAGGGGATGGTACACACTGCTGTTACTGAGGGTCGGTGGGAGGGGGAGTGGATGGTACACACTGCTGTTACTGAGGGTCGGTGGGGGAGGGAGGGGATGGTACACACTGCTGTTACTGAGGGTCGGTGGGGGGGGAGGGAGGGGATGGTACACACTGCTGTTACTGAGGGTCGGTGGGGGGAGGGAGGGGATGGTACACACTGCTGTTATTGAGGGTCGGTGGGGAGGGAGGGGATGGTACACACTGCTGTTACTGAGGGTCGGTGGTGGAGGGAGGGGATGGTACACACTGCTGTTACTGAGGGTCGGTGGTGGAGGGAGGGGATGGTACACACTGCTGTTACTGAGGGTCGGTGGTGGATGGAGGGATGGTACACACTGCTGTTACTGAGGGTCGGTGGGGGGAGGGAGGGGATGGTACACACTGCTGTACTGAGGGTCGGTGGGGGGGGAGGGAGGGGTGGTACACACTGCTGTTACTGAGCGTCGGTGGGGGGGGAGGGAGGGTATGGTACACACTGCTGTTACTGAGGGTCGGTGGGGGGGGAGGGAGGGGATGGTACACACTGCTGTTACTGAGGGTCGGTAGGGGGAGGGAGGGGATGGTACACACTGCTGTTACTGAGGGTCGGTGCGGGGGAGGGAGGGGACGGTACACACTGCTGTTACTGAGCGTCGGTGGTGGATGGAGGGATGGTACACACTGCTGTTACTGAGCGTCGGTGGTGGATGGAGGGGATGGTACACACTGCTGTTACTGAGGGTCGGTGCGGGGGAGGGAGGGGATGGTACACACTGCTGTTACTGATCGTCGGTGGGGGGGAGGGAGGGGATGGTACACACTGCTGTTACTGAGCGTCGGTGGGGGGGAGGAGGGGATGGTACACACTGCTGTTACTGATCGTCGGTGGGGGGGAGGGAGGGGATGGTACACACTGCTGTTACTGAGGGTCGGTGGGGGGAGGGGATGGTACACACTGCTGTTACTGAGGGTCGGTGGGGGAGGGGATGGTACACACTGCTGTTACTGAGCGTCGGTGGGGGGAGGGAGGGGATGGTACACACTGCTGTTACTGAGGGTCGGTGGGGGAGGGGGAGGGGATGGTACACTCTGCTGTTACTGAGCGTTGGTGGGGGGAGGGAGGGGATGGTACACACTGCTGTTACTGAGGGTCGGTGGGGGGAGGGGAGGGGATGGTACACACTGCTGTTACTGAGGGTCGGTGGGGGAGGGAGGGGATGGTACACACTGCTGTTACTGAGCGTCGGTGGGGGGGGGGGGGAGGGGATGGTACACACTGCTGTTACTGAGCGTCGGTGGGGGGAGGGAGGGGATGGTACACACTGCTGTTACTGAGGGTCGGTGGGGGGAGGGAGGGGATGGTACACACTGCTGTTACTGAGGGTCGGTGGGGGAGGGAGGGGATGGTACACACTGCTGTTACTGAGCGTCGGTGGGGGAGGGAGGGGATGGTACACACTGCTGTTACTGAGCGTCGGTGGGGGGGGGGAGAGGGGATGGTACACACTGCTGTTACGAGCGTCGGGTGGGGGGGGGTAGGGGATGGTACACACTGCTGTTACTGAGGGTCGGTGGGGGGAGGGAGGGGATGGTACACACTGCTGTTACTGAGGGTCGGTGGGGGGAGGGAGGGATGGTACACACTGCTGTTACTGAGCGTCGGTGGGGGGGGGGGAGGGGATGGTACACACTGCTGTTACTGAGCGTCGGTGGGGGGAGGAAGGGGATGGTACACACTGCTGTTACTGAGGGTCGGTGGGGGGAGGGAGGGGATGGTACACACTGCTGTTACTGAGGGTCGGTGGGGGGAGGGAGGGGATGGTACACACTGCTGTTACTGAGCGTCGGTGGGGGGAGGGAGGGGGATGGTACACACTGCTGTTACTGAGCGTCGGTGGGGGGGGGGGAGGGGATGGTACACACTGCTGTTACTGAGCGTCGGTGGGGGGAGGGAGGGATGGTACACACTGCTGTTACTGAGGGTCGGTGGGGGAGGGAGGGGATGGTACACACTGCTGTTATTGAGGGGTCGGTGGGGGAGGGAGGGGATGGTACACACTGCTGTTACTGAGGGTCGGTGGTGGAGGGAGGGGATGGTACACACTGCTGTTACTGAGGGTCGGTGGTGGATGGAGGGGATGGTACACACTGCTGTTAGTGAGGGTCGGTGGGGGGAGGGAGGGGATGGTACACACTGCTGTTACTGAGGGTCGGTGGGGGGAGGGAGGGGATGGTACACACTGCTGTTACTGAGGGTCGGTGTGGGGAGGGAGGGGATGGTACACACTGCTGTTACTGAGGGTCGGTGGGGGGGAGGGAGGGGATGGTACACACTGCTGTTACTGAGTGTCGGTGGGGGGGAGGGAGGGATGGTACACACTGCTGTTACTGAGCGTCGGTGGGGGGAGGGAGGGGATGGTACACACTGCTGGTTACTGAGGGTCGGTGGGGGGGAGGGAGGGGATGGTACACACTGCTGTTACTGAGCGTCGGTGGGGGGGGGAGTGGATGGTACACACTGCTGTTACTGAGGGTCGGTGGGGGAGGGAGGGGATGGTACACACTGCTGTTACTGAGGGTCGGTGAGGGGGGAGGGAGGGGATGGTACACACTGCTGTTACTGAGGGTCGGTGGGGGGAGGGAGGGGATGGTACACACTGCTGTTATTGAGGGTCGGTGGGGAGGGAGGGGATGGTACACACTGCTGTTACTGAGGGTCGGTGGTGGAGGGAGGGGATGGTACACACTGCTGTTACTGAGGGTCGGTGGTGGATGGAGGGGATGGTCACACTGCTGTTACTGAGGGTCGGTGGTGGATGGAGGGATGGTACACACTGCTGTTACTGAGGGTCGGTGGGGGGAGGGAGGGGATGGTACACACTGCTGTTACTGAGGGTCGGTGGGGGGGGAGGGAGGGGATGGTACACACTGCTGTTACTGAGCGTCGGTGGGGGGGGAGGGAGGGTATGGTACACACTGCAGTTACTGAGGGTCGGTGGGGGGGGAGGGAGGGGATGGTACACACTGCTGTTACTGAGGGTCGGTGGGGGGGAGGGAGGGGATGGTACACACTGCTGTTACTGAGGGTCGGTGCGGGGAGGGAGGAGACGGTACACACTGCTGTTACTGATCGTCGGTGGGGGGACGGAGGGGATGGTACACACTGCTGTTACTGAGCGTCGGTGGGGGGGAGGGAGGGGATGGTACACACTGCTGTTACTGAGCGTCGGTGGTGGATGGAGGGGATGGTACACACTGCTGTTACTGAGGGTCGGTGCGGGGGAGGGAGGGGATGGTACACACTGCTGTTACTGAGCGTCGGTGGGGGGAGGGAGGGGATGGTACACACTGCTGTTACTGAGGGTCGGTGGGGAGGAGGGGATGGTACACACTGCTGTTACTGAGGGTCGGTGGGGGGGGAGGGGAGGGGATGGTACACACTGCTGTTACTGAGGGTCGGTGGGAGGGGGAGTGGATGGTACACACTGCTGTTACTGAGGGTCGGTGGGGGAGGGAGGGGATGGTACACACTGCTGTTACTGAGGGTCGGTGGGGGGGAGGGAGGGGATGGTACACACTGCTGTTACTGAGGGTCGGTGGGAGGGGGAGTGGATGGTACACACTGCTGTTACTGAGGGTCGGTGGGGGAGGGAGGGGATGGTACACACTGCTGTTACTGAGGGTCGGTGGGGGGGGAGGAGGGGATGGTACACACTGCTGTTACTGAGGGTCGGTGGGGGGAGGGAGGGGATGGTACACACTGCTGTTATTGAGGGTCGGTGGGGAGGGAGGGGATGGTACACACTGCTGTTACTGAGGGTCGGTGGTGGAGGGAGGGGATGGTACACACTGCTGTTACTGAGGGTCGGTGGTGGAGGGAGGGGATGGTACACACTGCTGTTACTGAGGGTCGGTGGTGGATGGAGGGGATGGTACACACTGCTGTTACTGAGGGTCGGTGGGGGGAGGGAGGGGATGGTACACACTGCTGTACTGAGGGTCGGGTGGGGGGGGGAGGGAGGGGGATGGTACACACTGCTGTTACTGAGCGTCAGTGGGGGGGGAGGGAGGGTATGGTACACACTGCTGTTACTGAGGGTCGGTGGGGGGGAGGGAGGGGATGGTACACACTGCTGTTACTGAGGGTCGGTAGGGGGGAGGGAGGGGATGGTACACACTGCTGTTACTGAGGGTCGGTGCGGGGGAGGGAGGGGACGGTACACACTGCTGTTACTGAGCGTCGGTGGTGGATGGAGGGGATGGTACACACTGCTGTTACTGAGCGTCGGTGGTGGATGGAGGGGATGGTACACACAGCTGTTACTGAGGGTCGGTGCGGGGGAGGAGGGGATGGTACACACTGCTGTTACTGATCGTCGGTGGGGGGGAGGGAGGGGATGGTACACACTGCTGTTACTGAGCGTCGGTGGGGGGGAGGGAGGGGATGGTACACACTGCTGTTACTGATCGTCGGTGGGGGGGGAGGGAGGGGATGGTACACACTGCTGTTACTGAGGTCGGTGGGGGGAGGGGATGGTACACACTGCTGTTACTGAGGGTCGGTGGGGGGAGGGGATGGTACACACTGCTGTTACTGAGCCGTCGGTGGGGGGAGGGAGGGGATGGTACACACTGCTTTTACTGAGGGTCGGTGGGGGGAGGGGGAGGGGATGGTACACTCTGCTGTTACTGAGCGTTGGTGGGGGGAGGGAGGGGATGGTACACACTGCTGTTACTGAGGGTCGGTGGGGGGAGGGAGGGGATGGTACACACTGCTGTTACTGAGGGTCGGTGGGGGGAGGGAGGGGATGGTACACACTGCTGTTACTGAGCGTCGGGTGGGGGGGGGGGAGGGGATGGTACACACTGCTGTTACTGAGCTCTGGTGGGGGGGAGGGAGGGATGTACACACTGCTGTTACTGAGGGTCGGTGGGGGGAGGGAGGGGGATGGTACACACTGCTGTTACTGAGGGTCGGTGGGGGGAGGGAGGGGATGGTACACACTGCTGTTACTGAGCGTCGGTGGGGGGAGGGAGGGGATGGTACACACTGCTGTTACTGAGCGTCGGTGGGGGGGGGGGAGGGGATGGTACACACTGCTGTTACTGAGCGTCGGTGGGGGGAGGGAGGGGATGGTACACACTGCTGTTACTGAGGGTCGGTGGGGGGAGGGAGGGGATGGTACACACTGCTGTTACTGAGGGTCGGTGGGGGGAGGGAGGGGATGGTACACACTGCTGTTACTGAGCGTCGGTGGGGGGGGGGGAGGGGATGGTACACACTGCTGTTACTGAGCGTCGGTGGGGGGAGGGAGGGGATGGTACACACTGCTGTTACTGAGGGTCGGTGGGGGGAGGGAGGGGATGGTACACACTGCTGTTACTGAGGGTCGGTGGGGGAGGGAGGGGATGGTACACACTGCTGTTACTGAGCGTCGGTGGGGGGGGGGGAGGGGATGGTACACACTGCTGTTACTGAGCGTCGGTGGGGGAGGGAGGGGATGGTACACACTGCTGTTACTGAGGGTCGGTGGGGCGGAGGAGGGGATGGTACACACTGCTGTTACTGAGGGTCGGTGGGGGAGGGAGGGGATGGTACACACTGCTGTTATTGAGGGTCGGTGGGAGGAGGGGATGGTACACACAGCTGTTACTGAGGGTCGGTGGTGGAGGGAGGGGATGGTACACACTGCTGTTACTGAGGGTCGGTGGTGGATGGAGG
>NW_028270176.1:19024774-19039774 GCF_037043375.1 Chiloscyllium plagiosum
GATCTCCGCCCAGGGACCTCATCAGGACGTTACCCACAATGCACAGAGTGAGATACTCAACACACAGACACAGAGTAAAGCTCCCTCTACACTGTCCCCCATCAAACACTCCCAGGGACAGGGACAGCACGGGGTTAGATACAGCGTAAAGCTCTCTCTACACTGTCCCCCATCAAACACCCCCCAGGGACAGGGACAGCACGGGGTTAGATACAGAGTAAAGCTCCCTCTACACTGTCCCCCATCAAACACACCCAGGGACAGGGACAGCACGGGGTTAGATACAGAGTAAAGCTCCCTCTACACTGTCCCCCATCAAACACTCCCAGGGACAGGGACAGCACGGGGTTAGATACAGAGTAAAGCTCCCTCTACACTGTCCCCCATCAAACACTCCCAGGACAGGGACAGGGACAGCACACGGTTAGACCCAGAGTAAAGCTCCCTCTACGCTGTCCCCCATCAAACACTCCCAGGGACAGGGACAGCACGGGGTTAGATACAGAGTAAAGCTCTCTCTACACTGTCCCCCCCATCAAACACTCCCAGGGACAGGGACAGCACGGGGTTAGATACAGAGTAAAGCTCTCTCTACACTGTCCCCCCATCAAACACTCCCAGGGACAGGGACAGCACGGGGTTAGTTACAGAGTAAAGCTCCCTCTACACTGTCCCCCCATCAAACACTCCCAGGGACAGGGACAGGGACAGCACGGGGTTAGATACAGAGTAAAGTTCCCTCTACACTGTCCCCCCATCAAACACTCCCAGGGACAGGGATGGGGTGAATATTCTGAGCAACTCTGACGCTGGTCTCTCTCTCCCTCTCTCTCTCCCTGTATCTTTCCCTCTCTCTATCTCTACCCCTCCATCACTTCCTTTCTCGCTCCCTCTCTGTCTCCCTCACTCTCTCTCCCTCGCTCTCTCTCCTTCGCTCTCTCTCTCCCACACACCCTCTTTCTCTCCCTCTCCCTCCCTGTCTCCCGCTCTCCCTCTCACTCTCTCTCCCCTTCCCTCTCTCTCCCCCTCCCTCTCTCTCTCTCTCCCTCTCCCTTCCTCTCTCCCCCTCTCTCTGTCTCTCCCCCTCCCTCTCTCTCCCCCTCCTTCTCTCTCCCTCCCTCTCTCTCCCTCTCGCTCTCCCTCCCTCTCTCCCTCCCTCACTCTCTCTCCCTCCCTCTCCCCCTCCCTCTCTCTCCCCTCCCTCTCTCCCTCTCTCTCTCTCACTCTCTCCCCTTCTCTCTCTCTCTCCCTCCCTCTCTCTCTCCCTCCCTCCAACCCTCTTTCTCCCTCACTCTCTCTCCCTCCCTCCCTCTCTCTCCCTCTCTTTCGCCCTCCCTCTCTCTCTCCCTCTCTCTCTCTCCCCCTCTCTTCTCCCTCCCTCTCTCTTCCCTCCCTTCCTCTCTCTCTCTCCCTCCCACTCTCTCCTTCCCTTTCTCTCTCTCCCCCTCCCTCTCTCTCTCCCCCTCACTCTCTCTCTCCCCCCCTCTCCCTCTCTCTCTCCCTCTCTCTCCCCTTCCCTCTCTCTCCCCTCCCTCTCTCTCTCTCCCTCTCTCTCTACCTCCCTCTCTCTCCCTCTCTCCCTCTCTCTCCCTCCCTCTCTCCCTCCCTCATTCCCTCTCTCTCTCTCTCCCTCTCTCCCTCCCTCTCTCTCTCCCTCCCACCCTCTTTCTCCCTCACTCTCTCTCCCTCCCTCTCTCTCTCACTCACTCCCTCTCCCTCTCCCTCTTTCTCCCTCCCCCTCTCTCTCTCCCTCCCTCTCTCTCCCCCCTCCCTCCCTCTCTCCCTCTCCCTCCCTCTCTCTCCCTCACTCTCTCCCTCCCACTCTCGCTCCCCCCTCTCTCCCTCCCTCTCTCTCCCTCTCTCTCTCTCCCTCCCTCTCTTTCTCCCTCCCTCTCTCTCTCCCTCCCTCTCTTTCTCCCTCCCTCTCTCTCCCTCCCTCCCTCGCGCTCTCCCTCTCTCTCTCCCTCTTTCCCTCGCTCTCCCTCTCCCCCTCCCTCTCTCTCTCTCCCCCTCCCTCTCTCCCTCCCTCCCGCTCTCTCCCCCTCCCTCTCTCTCTCTCCCTCCCTCTCCCTCTCTCTCTCCCTTTCCCTCTCTCTCTCTCCCTCCCTCCCTCTCTCCCCCTCCATCTCTCCCCCTCCCTCTCTCCCTCTATCTTTCCCTCTCTCTATCTCTACCCCTCCCTCACTCCCTCTCTCGCTCCCCTCTCTGTCTCCCTCCCTCTCTCTCCCTCTCTTGCTCCCTCTCTCTCTCCCTCCCTCCCTCCCTCTCTCTGTCCCTCCCTCTCTCTGTCCCTCCCTCTCTCTCCCCCCTCCCTCTCTCTCTTCCTCTCTCCTCCTCCATCTCTCTCCCTCTCTCTCTCTCCCTCTCCCTTCCTCTCTCCCCCTCTCTCTGTCTCTCCCCCTCCCTCTCTCTCCCCCTCCCTCTCTCCCTCTCACTCCCTCCCTCTCTTTCCCCCTCTCTCTCTCTTGCTCTCAATCTCCCCCTCCCTCTCTCTCTCCCTCTTTCTCTCCCTCCCTCTCTCCCCCTCTCTCTCGCCCTCTCCCTCCCTCCCTCAGGGTTCCCGGTCAGACAGACGTTTCGGAAACAGCCAGAGAACCGGACTGGGATCGAGGGAGAGGGAGCCCTCCTGGAGTGTGAGGTGGAGTCTGCCTCCGGACAGATCCAGTGGGTTCGGGATGGATTACTGCTCGGACCCGGTCAGAGTCTGCCAGGATTTCCCCGGTACACGGTCTCAGGGAACACCTCAGCAGGTACCGACTGGGGGAGGGAGGGAGGGAGGGTCAGGGGTCAGCGTGAGGGGGTCAGGGGCCAGTGTGAGGAGAGGGACAGTGTGAGAGGGGTGAGCGGTCAGTGGGGTCAGGGGTCAGTGCGAGGGGTGTCAGAGTTCAGTGTGAGGTTAGGGTCAGTGTGATGGTGGGGTCAGGGGTCAGGGTGAGGCTAGGGTCAGTGTGAGGGGGGTCAAGGAACAGTGTGAGGTTAGGGTCAGTGTGAGGGTGGGGTCAGGGATCAGTGTGAGGTTAGGGTCAGTGTGAGGGGAGTCAGGGGTCAGTGTGAGGTGAGGGTCAGTGTGAGGGGAGTCAGGGGTCAGGATGAGGTGAGGGTCAGTGTGAGTGGGGTCGGGGGTCAGTGTGAAGTTAGGGTCAGTTAGAGGGTGTTAGGTGTCAGTGTGGGGTTAGGGTCAGTGTGAGTTGGGTCAGGGGTCACTGTGAGGTTAGGGTCAGTGTGAGGGTGGGGTCAGGGATCAGTGTGAGGTTAGGGTCAGTGTGGGGGAGTCAGGGGTCAGTGTGAGGTGAGGGTCAGTGTGAGGGGGTCAGGGGTCAGTGTGAGGTGAGGGTCAGTGTGAGGGGAGTCAGGGGTCAGGATGAGGTGAGGGTCAGTGTGAGGGGGGTCGGGGTCAGTGTGAGGTGAGGGTCAGTGTGAGGGGGTCAGGGGTCAGTGTGAGGTTAGGAACAGTGTGAGGGGGTCAGGGGTGAGTGTGAGGTTAGGGTCAGTATGAGGTAGTCAGAGGTCAGTGTGAGGGGGTCAAGGGTCAGTGTGAGGTTCAGGTCAGTGTGAGGGGGGTCAGAGGTCAGTGTGAGGTTAGGGTCAGTGTGAGGGAGGGTCAGGGGTCAGTGTGAGGTTAGGGTCAGTGTGAGGGGAGTCAGGGGTCAGTGTCAGGTTAGGGTCAGAGTGAGGTGGGTCAGGCGTCAGTGTGAGGTTATGGTCAGTGTGAGGGGAGTCAGGGGTCAGTGTGAGGTTAAGGTCAGTGTGAGGGGGGTCAGGGGTCAGTGTGAGGTTAGGGTCAGTGTGAGGGGGGTCAGGGGTCAGTGTGAGGTTAGGGTCAGTGTGAGAGAGTCAGGGGTCAGTGTGAAGTTAGGGTCAGAGTGAGGTGGGTCAGGGGTCAGTGTGAGGTGAGGGTCAGTGTGAGGGTGGGGTCAGGGGTCAGAGTGAGGTTAGGGTCAGTGTGGCGGGGGTCAAGGTCAGTGTGAGGTGAGGGTCAGTGTGAGGGGAGTCAGGGGTCAGTGTGATGTTAGGGTCAGAGTGTGGTGGGTCAGGGGTCAGTGTGAGGTTAGGGTCAGTGTGAGTGGAGTCAGGGGTCAGTGTCAGGTTAGGGTCAGAGTGAGGTGGGTCAGGGGTCAGTCTGAGGTTAGGGTCAGTGTGAGGGGAGTCAGGGGTCAGTGTGAGGTTAGGGTCAGTGTGAGGGGGGTCAAGGGTCCATGTGAGGTTAGGGTCAGTGTCAGGGTGGGTTCAAGGGTCAATCCCAGTCCCACTGATAAATCCCAGTCCCACTGATAAATCCCAGTCCCTCTGATCAATCCCAGTCCCACTGATCAATCCCAGTCCCTCCGATCAATCCCAGTCCCTCCGATCAATCCCAGTCCCACTGATCAATCCCAGTCCCTCTGATCAATCCCAGTCCCACTGATCAATCCCAGTCCCTCTGATCAATCCCAGTCCCAGTGATCAATCCCAGTCCCTCTGAACAATCCCAGTCCCTCTGATCAATCCCAGTCCCACTGATCAATCCCAGTCCCACTGATCAATCCCAGTCCCTCTGATCAATCCCAGTCCCACTGATCAATCCCAGTCCCTCTGATCAATCCCAGTCCCAGTGATCAATCCCAGTCCCTCTGATCAATCCCAGTCCCACTGATCAATCCCAGTCTCACTGATCAATCCCAGTCCCACTGATCAATCCCAGTCCCACTGATCAATCCCAGTCCTACTGATCAATCCCAGTCCCTCTGATAAATCCCAGTCCCACTGATCAATCCCAGTCCCTCTGATCAATCCCAGTCCCACTGATCAATCCCAGTCCCTCTGATCAATCCCAGTCCCACTGAAAAATCCCAGTCCCACTGATCAATCCCAGTCCCTCTGATCAATCCCAGTCCCACTGAAAAATCCCAGTCCCTCTGATCAATCCCAGTCCCACTGATCAATCCCAGTCCCTCTGATCAATCCCAGTCCCTCTGATAAATCCCAGTCTCACTGATCAATCCCAGCCCCTCTGATCAATCCCAGTCCCACTGATAAATCCCAGTCCCAGTGATCAATCCCAGTCCCACTGATCAATCCCAGTCCCTCTGATCAATCCCAGTCCCACTGATAAATCCCAGTCCCACTGATCAATCCCAGTCCCACTGATCAATCCCAGTCCCTCCGATCAATCCCAGTCCCACTGATAAATCCCAGTCCCACTGATCAATCCCTGTCCCAGTGATCAATCCCAGTCCCACTGATCAATCCCAGTCCCTCTGATCAATCCCAGTCCCATTGATCAATCCCAGTCCCTCTGATCAATCCCAGTTCCACTGATCAATCCCAGTCCCTCTGATCAATCCCAGTCCCTCTGATCAATCCCAGTCCGAGTGATCAATCCCAGTCCCTCTGATAAATCCCAGTCCCTCTGATAAATCCCAGTCCCACTGATCAATCCCAGTCCCACTGATAAATCCCAGTCCCACTGATCAATCCCAGTCCCACTGATCAATCCCAGTCCCTCTGATCAATCCCAGTCCCAGTGATCAATCCCAGTCCCACTGATCAATCCCAGTCTCACTGATCAATCCCAGTCCCACTGATCAATCCCAGTCCCTCTGATCAATCCCAGTCCCAATGATCAATCCCAGTCCTACTGATCAATCCCAGTCCCAGTGATCAATCCCAGTCCCACTGATCAATCCCAGTCCCTCTGATCAATCCCAGTCCCTCTGATCAATCCCAGTCCCACTGATCAATCCCAGTCCCTCTGATAAATCCCAGTCCCACTGATCAATCCCAGTCCCTCTGATCAATCCCAGTCCCACTGATCAATCCCAGTCCCTCTGATCAATCCCAGTCCCACTGAAAAATCCCAGTCCCACTGATCAATCCCAGTCCCTCTGATCAATCCCAGTCCCACTGATCAATCCCAGTCCCTCTGATCAATCCCAGTCCCACTGATCAATCCCAGTCCCTCTGATCAATCCCAGTCCCACTGATCAATCCCAGTCCCTCTGATCAATCCCAGTCCCTCTGATAAATCCCAGTCTCACTGATCAATCCCAGCCCCACTGATCAATCCCAGTCCCACTGATAAATCCCAGTCCCAGTGATCAATCCCAGTCCCACTGATCAATCCCAGTCCCTCTGATCAATCCCAGTCCCACTGATAAATCCCAGTCCCACTGATCAATCCCAGTCCCACTGATCAATCCCAGTCCCTCCGATCAATCCCAGTCCCACTGATCAATCCCTGTCCCAGTGATCAATCCCAGTCCCACTGATCAATCCCAGTCCCTCTGATCAATCCCAGTCCCATTGATCAATCCCAGTCCCTCTGATCAATCCCAGTTCCACCGATCAATCCCAGTCCCTCTGATCAATCCCAGTCCCTCTGATCAATCCCAGTCCGAGTGATCAATCCCAGTCCCTCTGATAAATCCCAGTCCCTCTGATAAATCCCAGTCCCACTGATCAATCCCAGTCCCACTGATAAATCCCAGTCCCACTGATCAATCCCAGTCCCACTGATCAATCCCAGTCCCTCTGATCAATCCCAGTCCCAATGATCAATCCCAGTCCCTCCGATCAATCCCAGTCCCTCTGATCAATCCCAGTCCCACTGATCAATCCCAGTCCCACTGATAAATCCCAGTCCCACTGATCAATCCCAATCCCTCTGATCAATCCCAGTCCCACTGATAAATCCCAGTCCCACTGATCAATCCCAGTCCCTCTGATCAATCCCAGTCCCACTGATCAATCCCAGTCCCTCTGATCAATCCCAGTCCCTCTGATCAATCCCAGTGCCTCCGATCAATCCCAGTCCCACTGATAAATCCCAGTCCCACTGATCAATCCCAGTCCCACTGATCAATCCCAGTCCCTCTGATCAATCCCAGTCCCACTGATCAATCCCAGTCCCTCTGATCAATCCCAGTCCCAGTGATCAATCCCAGTCCCTCTGATCAATCCCAGTCCCACTGATCAATCCCAGTCCCAGTGATCAATCCCAGTCCCTCTGATCAATCCCAGTCCCACTGATCAATCCCAGTCTCACTGATCAATCCCAGTCCCAGTGATCAATCCCAGTCCCTCTGATCAATCCCAGTCCCACTGATCAATCCCAGTCCCTCTGATCAATCCCAGTCCCACTGATCAATCCCAGTCCCTCTGATCAATCCCAGTCCCACTGATCCATCCCAGTCCCTCTGATCAATCCCAGTCGCACTGATCAATCCCAGTCCCACTGATCAATCCCAGTCCCAGTGATCAATCCCAGTCCCTCTGATCAATCCCAGTCCCTCCGATCAATCCCAGTCCCTCTGATCAATCCCAGTCCCACTGATCAATCCCAGTCCCTCTGATCAATCCCAGTCCCACTGATCAATCCCAGTCCCACTGATCAATCCCAGTCCCTCTGATCAATCCCAGTCCCAGTGATCAATCCCAGTCCCTCTGATCAATCACAGTCCCACTGATCAATCCCAGTCCGAGTGATCAATCCCAGTCCCTCTGATCAATCCCAGTCCCACTGATAAATCCCAGTCCCACTGATCAATCCCAGTCCCTCTGATCAATCCCAGTCCCACTGATCAATCCCAGTCCCTCTGATCAATCCCAGTGCCTCCGATCAATCCCAGTCCCACTGATCAATCCCAGTCCCACTGATCAATCCCAGTCCCTCTGATCAATCCCAGTCCCAGTGATCAATCCCAGTCCCTCTGATCAATCCCAGTCCCACTGATCAATCCCAGTCCGAGTGATCAATCCCAGTCTCACTGATCAATCCCAGTCCCAGTGATCAATCCCAGTCCCTCTGATCAATCCCAGTCTCGCTGATCAATCCCAGTCTCACTGATCAATCCCAGTCCCAGTGATCAATCCCAGTCCCTCTGATCAATCCCAGTCCCACTGATCAATCCCAGTCCCTCTGATCAATCCCAGTCCCATTGATCAATCCCAGTCCCTCTGATCAATCCCAGTTCCACTGATCCATCCCAGTCCCTCTGATCAATCCCAGTCCCACTGATCAATCCCAGTCCCAGTGATCAATCCCAGTCCCTCTGATCAATCCCAGTCCCTCCGATCAATCCCAGTCCCTCTGATCAATCCCAGTCCCACTGATCAATCCCAGTCCCTCTGATCAATCCCATTCCCTCTGATCAATCCCAGTCCCTCTGATCAATCCCAGTCCCAGTGATCAATCCCAGTCCCTCTGATCAATCCCAGTCCCACTGATCAATCCCAGTCCGAGTGATCAATCCCAGTCCCTCTGATCAATCCCAGTCCCAGTGATCAATCCCAGTCCCACTGATCAATCCCAGTCCCTCTGATCAATCCCAGTCCCACTGATCAATCCCAGTCTCACTGATCAATCCCAGTCCCTCTGATCAATCCCAGTCCGAGTGATCAATCCCAGTCCCAGTGATCAATCCCAGTCCCTCTGATCAATCCCAGTCCCACTGATCAATCCCAGTCCCTCTGATCAGTCCCAGTCTCACTGATCCATCCCAGTCCCTCTGATCAATCCCAGTCCCACTGATCAATCCCAGTCCCAGTGATCAATCCCAGTCCCTCTGATCAATCCCTGTCCCAGTGATCAATCCCAGTCCCTCTGATCAATCCCAGTCCCACTGATCAATCCCAGTCCCTCTGATCAATCCCAGTCCCACTGATCAATCCCAGTCCGAGTGATCAATCCCAGTCCCTCTGATCAATCCCAGTCCCAGTGATCAATCCCAGTCCCACTGATCAATCCCAGTCCCTCTGATCAATCCCAGTCCCACTGATCAATCCCAGTCTCACTGATCAATCCCAGTCCCTCTGATCAATCCCAGTCCGAGTGATCAATCCCAGTCCCAGTGATCAATCCCAGTCCCTCTGATCAATCCCAGTCCCACTGATCAATCCCAGTCCCTCTGATCAGTCCCAGTCTCACTGATCCATCCCAGTCCCACTGATCAATCCCAGTCCCATTGATCAATCCCAGTCCCAGTGATCAATCCCAGTCCCTCTGATCAATCCCAGTCCCACTGATCAATCACAGTCCCACTGATCAATCCCAGTCCCTCTGATCAATCCCAGTCCCAGTGATCAATCCCAGTCCCTCTGATCAATCCCACTCCCAGTGATCAATCCCAGTCCCACTGATCAATCCCAGTCCCTCTGATCAATCCCAGTCCCAGTGATCAATCCCAGTCCCTCTGATCAATCCCAGTCCCACTGATCAATCCCAGTCCCTCTGATCAATCCCAGTCCCACTGATCAATCCCAGTCCCAGTGATCAATCCCAGTCCCATTGATCAATCCCAGTCCCTCTGATCAATCCCAGTCCCAGTGATCAATCCCAGTCCCAGTGATCAATCCCAGTCCCTCTGATCAATCCCAGTCCCAGTGATCAATCCCAGTCTCACTGATCAATCCCAGTCCCTCTGATCAATCCCAGTCCCTCTGATCAATCCCAGTCCCAGTGATCAATCCCAGTCTCACTGATCAATCCCAGTCCCACTGATCAATCCCAGTCCCACTGATCAATCCTAGTCTCACTGATCAATCCCAGTCCCTCTAATCAATCCCAGTCCCAGTGATCAATCCCAGTCCCTCTGATCAATCCCAGTCCCAGTGATCAATCCCAGTCCCTCTGATCAATCCCAGTCCCACTGATCAATCCCATTCCCTCTGATCAATCCCAGTTCCAGTGATCAATCCCAGTCCCTCTGATCAATCCCAGTCCCAGTGATCAATCCCAGTCCCTCTGATCAATCCCAGTCCCACTGATCAATCCCAGTCCCAGTGATCAATCCCAGTCCCACTGATCAATCCCAGTCCCACTGATCAATCCCAGTCCCTCTGATCAATCCCAGTCCCAGTGATCAATCCCAGTCCCTCTGATCAATCCCAGTCCCACTGATCAATCCCAGTCTCACTGATCAATCCCAGTCCCTCTGATCAATCCCAGTCCCAGTGATCAATCCCAGTCTCACTGATCAATCCCAGTCCCACTGATCAATCCCAGTCCCTCTGATCAATCCCTGTCCCACTGATCAATCCCAGTCCCAGTGATCAATCCCAGTCTCACTGATCAATCCCAGTCCCTCTGATCAATCCCAGTCCCAGTAATCAATCCCAGTCCCAGTGATCAATCCGAGTCTCACTGATCAATCCCAGTCCCTCTGATCAATCCCAGTCCCACTGATCAATCCCAGTCCCTCTGATCAATCCCAGTCCCACTGATCAATCCCAGTCCCTCTGATCAATCCCAGTCTCACTGATCAATCCCAGTCCCTCTGATCAATCCCAGTCCCACTGATCAATCCCAGTCCCTCTGATCAATCCCAGTCCCACTGATCAATCCCAGTCCCTCTGATCAATCCCAGTCTCACTGATCAATCCCAGTCCCTCTGATCAATCCCAGTCTTACTGATCAATCCCAGTCCCTTTGATCAATCCCAGTCCCAGTAATCAATCCCAGTCCCACTGATCAATCCCAGTCCCTCTGATCAATCCCAGTCTCACTGATCAATCCCAGTCCCTCTGATCAATCCCAGTCCCAGTAATCAATCCCAGTCCCACTGATCAATCCCAGTACCTCTGATCAATCCCAGTCCCACTGATCAATCCCAGTCTCACTGATCAATCCCAGTCCCACTGATCAATCCCAGTCCCTCTGATCAATCCCAGTCTTACTGATCAATCCCAGTCCCTTTGATCAATCCCAGTCCCAGTAATCAATCCCAGTCCCACTGATCAATCCCAGTCCCACTGATCAATCCCAGTCTCACTGATCAATCCCAGTCCCACTGATCAATCCCAGGCCCAGTGATCAATCCCAGTCCCACTGATCAATCCCAGTCTCACTGATCAATCCCAGTCCCACTGATCAATCCCAGTCCCACTGATCAATCCTCACTAAATGGTTGGTGTTTGTTGCCCGTGACTGGGATGAGGCCACTCGGCCCGTTGGGGGACAGGGACAGGAGCAGGTTGTGCCGTTGGGAACGATGGGTTGAAGTCTCTGTTATCCCGGAATGTTGTCTCTGTGTGTCTGACCCACCCTCACTGAGAGCTCTCTGCCCTCGGGGGGGATGGGGAAGGGGGGTAGGTGGGTGTCTGCTGTCCCCAGGAGGAGACGCTGCTCTCTAACCTGTTCGGCCTGGCACTGCCCAGGGGTGTTCAACCTCCAGATCCAGCCAGTCCAACTGGAGGACGACGCTTCATTCCAATGCCAAGGGGCAGGATCCGAGTGGGACAGAGGAATCATCTCCCGCACCGCCTGGCTCAGTGTCCTCGGTAATGACCGCGTCACGGAGCGACCCGGAATACTGCCCACCCCGCAACTGACCCTGACAGATGTGCAGGAGGCAGTGTGGGGCTGCGCTGGACAGGCTCAGAGGTCACACAGCACCAGGGTATAGTCCAACATTCGTGGTGAAGGGCCCCATCGATTGCCCTGCTCCTCGGAGGCTGCCTGACCTGCTGTGTGTTTCCAGCACTGCCCCTGATCGCCTCTGATCTGGGGCATTGACGGTTCCTCACTTGTCTCCGGGGTTTACTTGGAAGCTCCCTGTAGCGTTGCACCTTCACCAGGTTCACACCAGGTCCCCGCGCTCTGACACTGAGAGCTTCCACATAAACCCCACACCCTGGGGGGCTTTCAACATGGGACCTGACAGG
The DNA here is from genome assembly GCF_037043375.1 of Chiloscyllium plagiosum. Taxonomy (NCBI): domain Eukaryota; kingdom Metazoa; phylum Chordata; class Chondrichthyes; order Orectolobiformes; family Hemiscylliidae; genus Chiloscyllium; species Chiloscyllium plagiosum. Next base: position 19,036,415 of record NW_028270176.1, read on the forward strand.
GTCGCAGAGTCACACAGCACAGAAACAGGCCCGTCGGCCCAGCGCCGCCATGCTGACCCAGATATCACAGGGTCACAGAGTCGTACAGCACAGAAACAGGCCCTTCGGCCCAGCGCCGCCATGCTGACCCAGATATCACAGAGTCACAGAGTCACACAGCACAGAAACAGGCCCTTCGGCCCAGCGCGGCCATGCTGACCCAGATATCACAGAGTCACAGAGTCGCACAGCACAGAAACAGGCCCTTCGGCCCAGCGTGGCCATGCTGACCCAGATATCACAGGGTCGCAGTGTCACACAGCACAGAAACAGGCCCTTCGGCCCAGCGTGGCCATGCTGACCCAGATATCACAGAGTCGCAGAGTCACACAGCACAGAAACAGGCCCTTCGGCCCAGCGCGGCCATGCTGACCCAGATATCACAGAGTCGCAGAGTCACACAGCACAGAAACAGGCCCTTCGGCCCAGCGCGGCCATGCTGACCCAGATATCACAGGGTCGCAGAGTCACACAGCACAGAAACAGGCCCGTCGGCCCAGCGCCGCCATGCTGACCCAGATATCACAGAGTCGCAGAGTCACACAGCACAGAAACAGGCCCTTCGGCCCAGCGCGGCCATGCTGACCCAGATATCACAGAGTCGCAGTGTCACACAGCACAGAAACAGACCCTTCGGCCCAGCGCGGCCATGCTGACCCAGATATCCCAACCCAATCTAGTCCCACCTGCCAGCACCCGGCCCATGTCCCTCCAAACCCTTCCTATTCATATACCCATCCAAATGCCTCTTAAATGCTGTCATTGTACCAGCCTCCACCACATCCTCTGGCAGCTCATTCCATACACGTACCACCCTCTGGGTGAAAAGGTTGCCCCTTAGGTCTCTTTTATATCTTTCCCCTCTCACCCTAAACCTATGCCCCTCTCGTTCTGGACTCCCTGACCCCAGGGAAAAGACTTTGTCTATTTACCCTATCCATGCCCCTCATAATTTTGTAAACCTCTATAAGGTCACCCCTCAGCCTCCGACGCTCCAGGGAAAACAGCCCCAGCCTGTTCAGCCTCTCCCTGTAGCTCAGATCCTCCAACCCTGGCAACATCCTTGTAAATCTTTTCTGAACCCTTTCAAGTTTCACAACATCTTTCCGATAGGAAGGAGACCAGAATTGCACACAATATTCCAAAAGTGGCCTAACCAATGTCCTGTACAGCCGCAACATGACCTCCCAACTCCTGTACTCAATACTCTGACCAATAAAGGAAAGCATACCAAACGCCTTCTTCACTATCCTATCTACCTGCAACTCCACTTTCAAGGAGCTATGAACCTGCACTCCAAGGTCTCTTTGTTCAGCAACACTCCCGAGGACCTTACCATTAAGTGTATAAGTCCTGCTAAGATTTGCTTTCCCAAAATGCAGCACCTCGCATTTATCTGAATTAAACTCCATCTGCCACTTCTCAGCCCATTGGCCCATCTGGTCCAGATCCTGTTGTAATCTGAGGTAACCCTCTTCACTGTCCACTACACCTCCAATTTTGGGGTCATCTGCAAACTTACTAACTGTACCTCTTATGCTCACATCCAAATCATTTATGTAAATGACAAAAAGTAGAGGACCCAGCACCGATCCTTGTGGCACTCCACTGGTCACAGGCCTCCTCCCTGGGGAACATCCCAGAGTCGGAAACATTCCATCGGGATCCCAGACCAGAGTTGTGCCACCACCCCGCGGAGGGGAGAGCAACTCCCACTGTATCCCTGCTCTGGGAAATCCCACAGATCCCAGGAGGGAGGGAATGGGGGTGTCCTGGGGATTCAGGGACCAGACAGAAACCTCCCAGAGCCTCGGGCTGTCTCTGGGGAATTGGGATTGGACTGTGCCACCCAGGGAGGCGGGGGATATACCAGTGCAGTCACCGTAATTCGCAATCCCAGTGAGGGATGGCGGGACACAGGGCAGGGGGCAAATCGTTCCATCAGGGAGGGCCAGCACTCAGGTAAAGGGATGAATGGCCTCCCTTCTCGCAGAGGGCTGTGAGTCTGGGGAAGGCCTCACCACAGGGAGCTGGGACGGACGGGGTGTTTAAGGCTGAGATTGATGCTGGATCCGTTGGGGAATCGGGTGGGAAAAGGGAGGTGGGGAATGTCGGGTCAGCCCGTACTGAGGGGCCGAATAGACAGCTCCTGTTGCTGTTTATGGTCTGCAGGAGTCTGTGGGAGCTGTGGGGATCGTGCCTTGGAGTCTGTGGGAGCTGTGGGGATCGTGCCTTGGTGCCTGTGGGAGCTGTGGGGATCGTGCCTTGGAGTCTGTGGGAGCTGTGGGGATCGTGCCTTGGAGTCTGTGGGAGCTGTGGGGACTCGTGCCTTGGAGTCTGTGGGAGCTGTGGGGATTGTGCCTTGGAGTCTGTGGGTGCAGTGGGGATTGTGCCTTGGAGTCTGTGGGAGCTGTGGGGACTCGTGCCTTGGAGTCTGTGGGAGCTGTGGGGATTGTGCCTTGGAGTCTGTGGGAGCTGTGGGGATTGTGCCTTGGCGTCTGTGGGAGCTGTGGGGACTCGTGCCTTGGAGTCTGTGGGAGCTGTGGGGATGCCTTGGAGTCTGTGGGAGCTGTGGGGATGCCTTGGAGTCTGTGGGAGCTGTGGGGACTCGTGCCTTGGAGTCTGTGGGAGCTGTGGGGATTGTGCCTTGGAGTCTGTGGGAGCTGTGGGGACTCGTGCCTTGGAGTCTGTGTGAGCTGTGGGGATTGTGCCTTGGTGTCTGTGGGAGCTGTGGGGATTGTGCCTTGGAGTCTGTGGGAGCTGTGGGGATCGTGCCTTGGTGTCTGTGAGAGCTGTGGGGATTGTGCCTTGGAGTCTGTGGGAGCTGTGGGGATTGTGCCTTGGTGTCTGTGGGAGCTGTGGGGATTGTGCCTTGGAGTCTGTGGGAGCTGTGGGGATCGTGCCTTGGTGTCTGTGGGAGCTGTGGGGATTGTGCCTTGGAGTCTGTGGGAGCTGTGGGATTCGTGCCTTGGAGTCTGTGGGAGTTGTGGGGATTGTGCCTTGGAGTCTGTGGGAGCTGTGGGATTCGTGCCTTGGAGTCTGTGGGAGTTGTGGGGATCGTGCCTTGGAGTCTGTGGGAGCTGTGGGGACTCGTGCCTGGGAGTCTCTGGGTGTCTGCGGGAGTCTGCGGGAGACGCTGTTGGAGGAGGGTGGTGATGGCTGCGCCTGTCTCTGACCCACAGTCCCACCCAAAGTCCGGCTGGAATTCCCGGAGAATGGAGAGGGAGCTCGGAGCTGGGCGGCCGGTCGGGAATACACCGTCACATGCTCAGCAACGGACTCCAAACCAGCCTCCAGCATCACCTTCACCAGGGGTAAGGC
>NW_028270176.1:19052274-19067274 GCF_037043375.1 Chiloscyllium plagiosum
TCACATGCACAAACTCACATACTCACACGCACTCATACACACACATACACACACAGACGTACACACACTCACATACACACATACACAATCACACACACACTCACACACACGCGTACACACAGTCACATACACAAACACACTCACCCACACACGTACACACACTCACACACTCTCACATACACACACACACTCACACACACACTCACACAGACACACGTACACACACACACTCACATGCACACACACTCTCACACACATGTACACACATTCACAAACACTCACGTGCACACACACACACGCACATGCACACACACATACACACACTCACATACACTCACAGACACACACACAGACTCACATGCACACACACAGACACACACATACACTAACACACACACACTTACACACACACACTCACACACACTGACACACACGCACTTTCACAGACACACACTTACACACACTCACACTCACACAACACACATACACACTTACACTCACACACTTACACACACACTCACACAACACACACACACTTACACACATACACACACACTCAAACACACTCACATGCACACATACTCACACACACTCTCACACACACACTCTTACACACACACACACACTCACACATGCACACTCACACACCCACACACTTACACACAAACTCACATTCACACAACACACACACACTCACACACATACTCACACACACTGACACACTCACATGCACACATACTCTCACACACACACTCACACACACACTTACACATTCACACTCACACTCACACAACACACACACCCACTCTCATGCACACCCACACTCACATGCACACACACACTCACACACACACACACTCACACACGCAGAGACACAGACAGACACACACACACTTACACACACTCACACAACACACACACTCACCCACACTCACACACACACAGAGACACACACACAGAGACACACACACTCTTACACTCACACACACACACACTCACACACACAGACACAGACACACATAGACACAAACACACACTCACACACACACACACATACACTCACCCACACACACTCTCACACAAACACTCAGACACACAGACACTCACACGCACTTACACACACAGACACACACATACACTCACCCACACACACTCTCACACAAACACTCAGACTCACACACACACTCTCACACACACACACCCACACGCACTTACACACACAGACACATACATACACTCACCCACACACACTCTCACACAAACACTCAGACTCACACACACTCTCACAGACACACACACAGACACAAACACACACTCACACACACACACACATACACTCACCCACACACACTCACACACACACACACTCACACAGGCACACACACACAGACACACACACTCACACAGACACACACACACAGACACTCACACACAGACACACACTCTCGCACACACATAGACACACTCTCACACACACTCACACACAGACACAGACAGAGACACACACTCACACACACTCTCACACATACACACACACACTTACACACACTCACTCACACAACACACACACACTTACACACACACACTCAAACACACGCACACACACTCTCACACACACACTCACATGCACACACACACTCAAACACACTCTCACACATGCACTCTTACACACACACATGCACATTCACACACCCACACACACACACTCACACAACACACAAACTCACACACATACTCACACACACTGACACACTCACATGCACACACTCACACACACACACTCTCACACACACACTTACACACACACTTACACATTCGCACTCACACTCACATAACACACTCACACTCTCATGCACACACACACTCACCCACACTCACATGCACACACACACTCACACTCACACAACACACACACACTCACCCACACTCACATCCACACACACATTCACACACAGAAGACACACACACTCACACAGAGACACACACACACACTCACACACACACTCTCACACACACTCACTCTCACACACACACTCACACACAGATGCACACACAATCACACACACAGACACACACACACACTCTTACACTCACACACACACACACACTCATACACACACACACACTCTCACACACACACTCATACACACACACTCTCACACTCACAGACACACACACTCATACACACACACACACTCTCACACACACACACTCATACACTCTTACACTCACACACACACAGACACTCTTACACTCACACACACACAGACACTCATACACACACACTCTCACACACACACATACACACACACACACACACACACACACTCTCACACACAGTCTCTGACTGGGGATAGTGGAAGAGTTAGTGAGCGTGTCTCTCTCTCCCTCTCAGTCCCTCCCAGTAGTGTGCTGATCCTTGGCTCTTCCTCCGTGCTTGAGGGGCGCCCTCTGGTCCTGTCCTGTGTCGCCTCCCGCAGTAACCCGGCTGCTCAGCTGCGGTGGTACGGGAATGGGAAGGAGCTGAACGGAGTCGAGCTTTCTCACATGGAGGTAAGTCCAGACACATCCCAGCCTCACCTCACGATGACTTCTCTGACCCTCACACTGCGAGGGGGGACGAGGGGGGACGAGGGGGGCTCAGTTCCCTGCTGCGAGTGCGATGCCTGTGGTTGTCGAACAGCCTTGAGTTCTCAATGTCCTGTCCACCTCCACCCCGTGCCCACACCTCCTGGGGGGGTACCCGACTCCACGTGACTCCCTTCCCATCGGCAGGGCCAGGTCATCGTTGCTGCTGTATGAGGCCCAAATCCGCACAGCAAGATTCCAATCCAGGAGTGAGCGATTGCTCTCTCCCATTGTCCGGGAATTAACTTCACCCCCTCCCCTCCTCCTCCCTGTGGATCCCCCTCGGGGTCACTGATGCCTTGAGTCTTTGGAAGCCATGGTCTAGACTTGTCCTGTCCCCCAGGGGCGGGGTCTGATGACCCCAATGCTCCACGACCCAACGTGCCCGGCTGAACAATCTGGTGTCGTTCTAGACGTTTCCGAGCACTCTCATGGCCAGCTTTCCGCATGGTGTCTGCTGTGGGCTGACGTCAGTGACTTTCATTCCCACAGGGAGATCGAGAAGGAGTGACCACCATGTCCAACGTGACTATCATGACCACGCGGCACGACAATGGGATGACCGTTGTGTGTGAGGCGGTCAATGAGGCTCTCTTCATCAGTCGGAGCGCGAGTGTGGTCATCAGCGTTTACTGTGAGTACACGAGGCCTGAGGCCTGTCTCAGCGTTTACTGTGAGTACACGAGGCCTGAGGCCTGTCTCAGTGTTTACTGTGAGTACACGAGGCCTGAGGCCTGTCTCAGTGTTAACTGTGAGTACATGAGGCCTGAGGCCTGTCTCAGTGTTTACTGTGAGTACACGAGGCCTGAGGTCTGTCTCAGTGTTTACTGTGAGTACACGAGGCCTGAGGCCTGTCTCAGTGTTAACTGTGAGTACATGAGGCCTGAGGCCTGTCTCAGTGTTTACTGTGAGTACATGAGGCCTGAGGCCTGTCTCAGTGTTTACTGTGAGTACACGAGGCCTGAGGCCTGTCTCAGTGTTAACTGTGAGTACACGAGGCCTGAGGCCTGTCTCAGTATTTACTGTGAGTACACGAGGCCTGAGGCCTGTCTCAGTGTTTACTGTGAGTACACGAGGCCTGAGGCCTGTCTCAGTGTTTACTGTGAGTACACGAGGCCTGAGGCCTGTCTCAGTGTTTACTGTGAGTACACGAGGCCTGAGGCCTGTCTCAGTGTTTACTGTGAGTACACAAGGCCTGAGGCCTGTCTCAGTGTTTACTGTGAGTACACGAGGCCTGAGGCCTGTCTCAGTGTTCACTGTGAGTACACGAGGCCTGAGGCCTGTCTCAGTGTTTACTGTGAGTACGCGAGGCCTGAGGCCTGTCTCAGTGCTTACTGTGAGTATGAGAGGCCTGAGGCCTGTCTCAGTGTTTACTGTGAGTACGCGAGGCCTGAGGCCTGTCTCAGTGCTTACTGTGAGTATGAGAGGCCTGAGGCCTGTCTCAGTGTTTACTGTGAGTACACGAGGCCTGAGGCCTGTCTCAGTGTTTACTGTGAGTACACGAGGCCTGAGGCCTGTCTCAGTGTTTACTGTGAGTATGAGAAGCCTGAGGCCTGTCTCAGTGTTTACTATGAGTATGAGAGATCTGAGGCCTGTCTAAATGTTTACTGTGAGTATGAGAGGCCTGTCTCAGTGTTTACTATGAGTATGCAAGCCCTGAGGCCTGTCTCAGTGTTTACTGTGAGTATGAGAGATCTGAGGCCTGTCTAAATGTTTACTGTGAGTATGTGAGGCCTGAGGCCTGTCTCAGTGTTTAATGTGAGTACACGAGGCCTGAGGCCTGTCTCAGTATTTACTGTGAGTATGAGAGGTCTGAGGCCTGTCTAAATGTTTACTGTGAGTATGTGAGGCCTGAGGCCTGTCTCAGTGTTTACTGTGAGTACACGAGGCCTGAGCCCTGTCTCAGTGTTTACTGTGAGTACACGAGGCCTGAGGCCTGTCTCAGTGTTTACTGTGAGTACATGAGGCCTGAGGCCTGTCTCAGTGTTTACTGTGAGTACACGAGTCCTGAGGCCTGTCTCAGTGTTTACTGTGAGTACACGAGGCTGAGGCCTGTCTCAGCGTTTACTGTGAGTACACGAGGCCTGAGGTCTGTCTCAGTGTTTACTGGGAGTATGAGAGGCCTGAGGCCTGTCTCAGTGTTTACTGTGAGTACACGAGGCTGAGGCCTGTCTCAGCGTTTACTGTGAGTACACGAGGCCTGAGGTCTGTCTCAGTGTTTACTGTGAGTACATGAGGCCTGAGGCCTGTCTCAGTGTTTACTGTGAGTACACAAGGCCTGTCTCAGTGTTTACTGGGAGTACGCAAGGCCTGAGGCCTGTCTCAGTATTTAAAGTGAGTACATGTGGCCTGAGGCCTGTCTCAGTGTTTACTGTGAGTACACAAGGCCTGTCTCAGTGTTTACTGGGAGTACGCAAGGCCTGAGGCCTGTCTCAGTGTTCACTGTAAGTACGTGAGGCCTGAGGCCTGTCTCAGTGTTTACTGTGAGTACATGAGGCCTGAGGCCTGTCTCAGTGTTTACTGTGAGTACACAAGGCCTGTCTCAGTGTTTACTGGGAGTACGCAAGGCCTGAGGCCTGTCTCAGTATTTAAAGTGAGTACATGTGGCCTGAGGCCTGTCTCAGTGTTTACTGTGAGTACACAAGGCCTGTCTCAGTGTTTACTGGGAGTACGCAAGGCCTGAGGCCTGTCTCAGTGTTCACTGTAAGTACGTGAGGCCTGAGGCCTGTCTCAGTGTTTACTGTGAGTACGTGAGGCCTGAGGCCTGTCTCAGTGTTTCCTGTGAGTACGCAAGGCCTGAGGCCTGTCTCAGTGTTTACTGTCAGTACGCAAGGCCTGAGACCTGTCTCAGTGTTCACTGTAAGTACGTGAGGCCTGAGGCCTGTCTCAGTGTTTCCTGTGAGTACGTGAGGCCTGAGGCCTGTCTCAGTGTTCACTGTGAGTACGTGAGGCCTGAGGCCTGTCTCAGTGTTTACTGTGAGTATGAGAGGCCTGTCTCAGTGTTTACTATGAGTATGCAAGGCCTGAGGCCTGTCTCAGTGTTTACTGTGAGTATGAGAGGTCTGAGGCCTGTCGAAATGTTTACTGTGAGTATGTGAGGCCTGAGGTCTGTCTCAGTGTTTACTGTGAGTACATGAGGCCTGAGGCCTGTCTCAGTGCTTACTGTGAGTACATGAGGCCTGAGGCCTGTCTCAGTGTTTACTGTGAGTATGTGAGGCCTGAGGCCTGTCTCAGTGTTTACTGTGAGTACATGAGGCCTGAGGCCTGTCTCAGTGCTTACTGTGAGTACATGAGGCCTGAGGCCTGTCTCAGTGTTTACTGTGAGTACACGAGGCATGAGGCCTGTCTCAGTGTTTACTGTGAGTACATGAGGCCTGAGGCCTATCTCAGTGCTTACTGTGAGTACAAGAACCTGAGGCCTGTCTCAGTGTTTACTGTGAGTACACGAGGCCTGAGGCCTGTCTCAGTGTTTACTGTGAGTACATGAGGCCTGAGGCCTGTCTCAGTATTTACTGTGAGTACACAAGGCCTGAGCCCTGTCTCAGTATTTACTGTGAGTACACAAGGCCTGAGGCCTGTCTCAGTGTTTACTGTGAGTACACGAGGCCTGAGGCCTGTCTCAGTATTTACTGTGAGTACACGAGGCTGAGGCCTGTCTCAGTATTTACTGTGAGTACGTGAGGCCTGAGGCCTGTCTCAGTGTTAACTGAGTACGTGAGGCCTGAGGCCTGTCTCAGCGTTTAATGTGAGTACGCAAGGCCTGAGGCCTGTCTCAATATTTACTGTGAGTACACAAGGCCTGAGGCCTGTCTCAGTGTTTACTGTGAGTACACGAGGCCTGAGCCCTGTCTCAGTGTTTACTGTGAGTACACGAGGCCTGAGCCCTGTCTCAGTATTTACTGTGAGTACACGAGGCCTGAGGCCTGTCTCAGTGTTTACTGTGAGTACACGAGGCCTGAGCCCTGTCTCAGTATTTACTGTGAGTACACAAGGCCTGAGGCCTGTTTCAGTGTTTACTGTGAGTACACAAGGCTGAGGCCTGTCTCAGTATTTACTGTGAGTACGTGAGGCCTGAGGCCTGTCTCAGTGTTAACTGAGTACGCGAGGCCTGAGGCCTGTCTCAGCGTTTACTGTGAGTACGCAAGGCCTGAGGCCTGTCTCAATATTTACTGTGAGTACACGAGGCCTGAGCCCTGTCTCAGTATTTACTGTGAGTACGCGAGGCCTGAGGCCTGTCTCAGTGCTTACTGTGAGTACATGAGGCCTGAGGCCTGTCTCAGTGCTTACTGTGAGTACATGAGGCCTGAGGCCTGTCTCAGTGCTTACTGTGAGTACACGAGGCCTGAGCCCTGTCTCAGTATTTACTGTGAGTACACGAGGCCTGAGGCCTGTCTCAGTGTTAACTGTGAGTACACGAGGCCTGAGGCCTGCCTCAGTGTTTACTGTGAGTACATGAGGCCTGAGGCCTGTCTCAGTGTTAACTGTGAGTACGCGAGGCCTGAGGCCTGTCTCAGCGTTCACTGTGAGTACGCAAGGCCTGAGGCCTGTCTCAATGTTTACTGTGAGTACACGAGGCCTGAGGTCTGTCTCAGTGTTTACTGGGAGTACGCAAGGCCTGAGGCCTGTCTCAGTGTTAACTGTGAGTACGCTTGGCCTGAGGCCTGTCTCAGCGTTTACTGTGAGTACGCAAGGCCTGAGGCCTGTCTCAGTGTTAACTGTGAGTACGCTTGGCCTGAGGCCTGTCTCAGCGTTTACTGTGAGTACGCAAGGCCTGAGGCCTGTCTCAGTATTTACTGTGAGTACACGAGGCCTGAGGTCTGTCTCAGTATTTACTGTGAGTATGAGAGGCCTGAGGCCTGTCTCAGCGTTTACTGTGAGTACGCAAGGCCTGAGGCCTGTCTCAGTATTTACTGTGAGTACACGAGGCCTGAGGTCTGTCTCAGTATTTACTGTGAGTATGAGAGGCCTGAGGCCTGTTTCAGTGTTAACTGTCAGTACACAAGGCCTGAGGCCTGTCTCAGTGTTTACTGTGAGTACACGAGGCCTGAGCCCTGTCTCAGTATTTACTGTGAGTACACAAGGCCTGAGGCCTGTCTCAGTGTTTACTGTGAGTACATGTGGCCTGAGGCCTGTCTCAGTGTTTACTGTGAGTACGCAAGGCCTGAGGCCTGTGTCAATGTTTACTGTGAGTATGAGAGGCCTGAGGCCTATCTCAGTGTTTACTGTGAGTACATGAGGCCTGAGGCCTGTCTCAGTGTTTACTGTGAGTACACGAGGCCTGAGGCCTATCTCAGTGCTTACTGTGAGTACATGAGGCCTGAGGCCTGTCTCAGTGTTTACTGTGAGTACACGAGGCCTGAGCCCTGTCTCAGTATTTACTGTGAGTACACAAGGCCTGAGGCCTGTCTCAGTGTTTACTGTGAGTACACGAGGCCTGAGGCCTGTCTCAGTGCTTACTGTGAGTACATGAGGCCTGAGGCCTGTCTCAGTGTTTACTGTGAGTACACGAGGCCTGAGCCCTGTCTCAGTATTTACTGTGAGTACACGAGGCCTGAGGCCTGTCTCAGTGCTTACTGTGAGTACATGAGGCCTGAGGCCTGTCTCAGTATTTACTGTGAGTACACAAGGCCTGAGCCCTGTCTCAGTATTTACTCTGCGTACACAAGGCCTGAGGCCTGTCTCAGTGTTTACTGTGAGTACACGAGGCTGAGGCCTGTCTCAGTATTTACTGTGAGTACGTGAGGCCTGAGGCCTGTCTCAGTGTTAACTGAGTACGCGAGGCCTGAGGCCTGTCTCAGCGTTTACTGTGAGTGCACGAGGCCTGAGACCTGTCTCAATATTTACTGTGAGTACACGAGTCCTGAGGTCTGTCTCAGTGTTTACTGGGAGTATGAGAGGCCTGAGGCCTGTCTCAGTGTTTACTGTCAGTACACAAGGCCTGAGGCCTGTCTCAGTGTTTACTGTGAGTACACGAGGCCTGAGCCCTGTCTCAGTATTTACTGTGAGTACATGAGGCCTGAGGCCTGTCTCAGTGCTTACTGTGAGTACATGAGGCCTGAGGCCTGTCTCAGTGTTTACTGTGAGTACATGAGGCCTGAGGTCTGTCTCAGTGTTTACTGTCAGTACACAAGGCCTGAGGCCTGTCTCAGTGTTTACTGTGAGTACACGAGGCCTGAGCCCTGTCTCAGTATTTACTGTGAGTACATGAGGCCTGAGGCCTGTCTCAGTGCTTACTGTGAGTACATGAGGCCTGAGGCCTGTCTCAGTGTTTACTGTGAGTACATGAGGCCTGAGGCCTGTCTCAGTGTTTACTGTGAATATACGAGGCCTGAAGCCTGTCTCAGTGCTTACTGTGAGTAAATGAGACCTGAGGCCTGTCTTAGTGTTTACTGTGAGTACACGAGGCCTGAGCCCTGTCTCAGTATTTACTGTGAGTACGTGAGGCCTGAGGCCTGTCTCAGTGTTCACTGTGAGTACGTGAGGCCTGAGGCCTGTCTCAGTGTTAACTGTGAGTACACGAGGCCTGAGGCCTGTCTCAGTGTTTACTGTGAGTACACGAGGCCTGAGGCCTGCCTCAGTGTTTACTGTGAGTACACAAGGCCTGAGGCCTGTCTCAGTGTTAACTGTGAGTACGCAAGGCCTGAGGCCTGTCTCAGCGTTCACTGTGAGTACGCAAGGCCTGAGGCCTGTCTCAATGTTTACTGTGAGTACACGAGGCCTGAGGTCTGTCTCAGTGTTTACTGGGAGTATGAGAGGCCTGAGGCCTATCTCATTGTTTACTGTGAGTACGCAAGGCCTGATGCCTGTCTCAGTGTTTACTGTGAGTACGCAAGGCCTGAGGCCTGTCTCAGTGTTTACTGTGAGTACGCTAGGCCTGAGGCCTGTCTCAGCGTTCACTGTGAGTACGCAAGGCCTGAGGCCTGTCTCAGTGTTTACTGTCAGTACACAAGGCCTGAGGCCTGTCTCAGTGTTAACTGTGAGTAGGCGAGGCCTGAGGCCTGTCTCAGTTTTAACTGTGAGTATGAGAGGCCTGAGGCCTGTCTCAGTGTTTACTGTGAGTACATGTGGCCTGAGGCCTGTCTCAGTGTTTACTGTGAGTACGCAAGGCCTGAGGCCTGTGTCAGTGTTCACTGTGAGTATGTGAGGCCTGAGGCCTGTCTCAGTGTTTACTGTGAGTACGCGAGGCCTGAGGCCTGTCTCAGTGTTTACTGTGGGAACGCAAGGCCTGAGGCCTGTCTCAGTGTTAACTGTGAGTACGCAAGGCCTGAGGCCTGTCTCAGTGTTTACTGTCAGTACACGAGGCCTGAGGCCTGTCTTAGTGTTTACTGTCACTACACGAGGTCTGAGGCCTGTCTCAGTGTTCACTGTGAGTACACGAGGCCTGAGGCCTGTCTCAGTGTTTACTGTGAGTATGAGAGGCCTGAGGCCTGTCGCAGTGTTTACTGTGAGTATGAGAGGCCTGAGGCCTGTCTCAGTGTTTACTATGAGTATGCAAGGCCTGAGGCCTGGCTCTTTGTTTACTGTGAGTATGAGAGGTCTGAGGCCTGTCTAAATGTTTACTGTGAGTATGCGAGGCCTGAGGTCTGTCTCAGTGTTTACTGTGAGTACATGAGGCCTGAGGCCTGTCTCAGTGTTTACTGTGAGTACACGAGGCTGAGGCCTGTCTCAGTATTTACTGTGAGTACACAAGGCCTGAGGCCTGTCTCAGTGTTTACTGTGAGTACACGAGGCTGAGGCCTGTCTCAGTATTTACTGTGAGTACACGAGGCTGAGGCCTGTCTCAGTATTTACTGTGAGTACACAAGGCCTGAGGCCTGTCTCAGTGTTTATTGTGAGTACACGAGGCTGAGGCCTGTCTCAGTATTTACTGTGAGTACGTGAGGCCTGAGGCCTGTCTCAGTGTTCACTGTGAGCACACAAGACCTGAGGCCTGAGGCCTGTCTCAGTGTTCACTGTGAGCACACAAGGCCTGAGGCCTGAGGCCTAGCTCAGTGTTCACTGTGAGCACACAAGGCCTGAGGTTTAGCTCAGTGTTCACTGTGAGCACACAAGGCCTGAGGCCTGAGGCCTAGTTCAGTGTGCACTGTGAGCACACAAGGCCTGAGGCCTAATTCAGTGTTCACTGTGAGCACACAAGGCCTGAGGCCTAGCTCAATGTTCACTATGAGCACTAGAGGCCTCAGGCTTGAACACACATCAGGATTTTGTTTCTGAAGGGTATGGACATTCATATATTGCTGAACATAGACTGCTTGTTGTTCTGTGTGATTGTGGTTTGGCAGAAACCTGGAAGCTCACCTCCTCTCCAGAGTAAACCGTGTCGCTGGTATTTCCGCGAGGTCATTGGGAAATGTGGCCCGAATTATTGAGGCCCATGTTTCACAACAAAAGGCCATTGGGTCTGATCTGCCTCCATTACTGTCTGACTATTCACAACATCATCAATTCACACCAGGTTTCAGAGACAGGAAGGACTCTCCGACTTCTCCCAAGTGACAGAGAATAGGATAGACTCACACACACACACACTCACACACACACACACACACACACACACTCATACGCACACACACACACACACACTCACACACACACACACTCACACACACACACACTCATACGCACACACTCACACACACACACTCACACACACACACACACACACTCATACGCACACACTCACACACACACGCTCATACACACACTCACACACACACACTCACACTCACACACACACTCACACACTCACACACACACACTCATACACACACACTCACACACTCACACTCACACACACACACACACTCATACACACACACATACGCACACACTCACACACATACTCACACACACACTCATACGCACACACTCACACACACACTCATACTCACACACACACACACTCACACACACACTCATACGCACACACTCACACACACACACTCACACACACACACACTCACACACACACTCATACACTCGCACACACACACTCATACACACACTCACACACACACTCACACACACACACTCACACACACACACTCACACACACACACACACTCATACGCACACACTCACACACTCACACTCACATACACACACACTCATACGCACTCACTCACACACAGACACACACTCACACACACACACACTCACACACTCATACACACACACTCACACATACACACACTCATACACACACACTCACACTCACACTCACACACACACACTCATACACACTCACACACACTCACACACACACACACTCACACTCATACACACACACTCACACTCACACACACACTCACACTCACACACGCACTCACACACACACTCATACACACGCACTCACTCACACACACACACACTCACACTCATACACACACACTCACACTCACACACACACTCACACACACGCACACACACACTCATACACACACACTCACACTCACACACACTCACACACTCACACACTCATACACACACACTCACACACACACACTCACACTCATACACACACACTCACTCACACACACTCACACTCATACACACACACTCACTCACACACACACACTCATACGCACACACTCATACGCACACATTCACACACACACACACACTCACACACACACACTCACACACACACACTCACACACTCATACACACACTCTCACACACTCACACACACACTCATACACACACTCTCACACACTCACACACACACTCATATACACACATACACACACAATCATACACACACACACACTCATACACACACACACTCACACACTCATACACACACACACACACTCATACACACACACACACTCACACACATACACTCACACACACACTCACACTCATACACACACTCACACACTCATACACACACACACACTCATACACACACACTCACTCATACACACACACTCACACACACTCATACACACACACACACTCACACACACACACACTCACTCATACACACACACTCACACACACACACATACACTCACACACACACTCACACTCATACACACACTCACACTCACACACACTCACACACTCATACACACACACTCACACACACACACACTCACACTCACACACACACGCGCACACACACATACTCACACACTCATACACACACACTCACACTCACACTCACACACACACTCACACTCACATACACACTCACACACTCATACACACACACTCACACACACTCACACTCACACACACTCACACACTCATACACACAAACTCACACACACACACACACTCACACCCTCATACACTCACACACTCACATTCACACTCACACACACTAATACACACACATACACACACACACTCATACACACACACACACACTCATACACACACACTCACACACTCATACACACACACTCACACACACACACTCATACACACACTCTCACACACTCATACACACACTCATACACACACACTCACACACACACTCACACACTCACACACACACACTCACACTCACACACACACACTCACACACCCATATACACACACACACTCACACACACACTCACAAACACACACACACACTCATATACACACACACTCTCTCACACACACACACTCACACACACCACACACTCATACACTCACACCCACACACTCACACACTCATACACACACACACTCTCACACCCACACACTCACAGACACACACACAGACGCACACACACAGACACACACACACACTCACACAGACACACACACAGACACACACACACACAGACACACACACAGACACACACACACACAGACACACACAGACACACACTCAGACCCAATTCCAGGGAGACAGGGAATCTGACAGAGGGTTGGGATGGAGGGAAGTGGGTGGGAGTGAAACCCCAGCTCATCCCCAGTCCAGGTTCCTGTAGTGAGTGCGACGGGGCCTCTGGTTAACTGGGGATAGCAGGGGGTAGTTCAGGAGGCTGCCCTGATGGCCTGGGGAGTGGGGGTGAGAGGGTGAGGGGGTGGGGAAGGTAAACCACCTCCTGTCCCGTCCCCCCACCCCGAGGGGCATTCCCCATCGCCCGGGGAGGGGGGAACCGGGAATGTAAGACACACAATGCTGACCCTGGCTCTTTTCTTCCGTTCCCCTCCCCCCCGCCGCCCCCCGCCCCGTCTCTGACAGACCCCCCGGAGAGGATCTGGATTCAGGGCCCCCCCCAGGACAGCTCCTTCCTGACAGGCTCTGAGGTGACTCTCTCCTGTTTCACAAGCGGAGGGAACCCACCCGCCCAGCTCCTCTGGAGAAAGGTAAGGATGTGCCTCATTGTTACCCCCCCCCGGACCCCCTAAACCCACCCCCCAGACACCCCCGGACCCCCGAGACAGCCCCCAGACAGCCCCTTCCCAGACACCCCCACCCCAGACACCCCCACCCCAGACAGCACCACCCCCCAGACACCCCCTAAACCCACCCCCCAGACACCCCCGGACCCCCGAGACAGCCCCCAGACAGCCCCTTCCCAGACACCCCCACCCCAGACACCCCCACCCCAGACAGCACCACCCCCCAGACACCCCCTAAACCCACCCCCCAGACACCCCGGGACTCCCGAGACAGCCCCCAGACAGCCCCACCCCAGACAGCACCACCCCCCAGACACCCCCTAAACCCACCCCCCAGACACCCCCGGACCCCCGAGACAGCCCCCAGACAGCCCCACCGCAGACAGCACCACGCCCCAGACACCCCCTAAACCCACCCCCCAGACACCCCCCGACCCCTGAGACAGCCCCCAGACAGCCCCACCCCAGGCAGCCCCACCCCCCCAGACACCCCCAAACCCCACCCCCAGACGCACCCCCAAACCCAACCCCCAGACACCCCCAAACCCCACCCCCAGACACCCACAAACCCCACTCCCAGGGACCCCCCAGACACACCCCAAACCCCACCCCCCAGACACACCCCAAACCCCACCCCCCAGATACCCCCAACCCAGACACACCCCCACCCCCCAAACACCCCCTCCCCCTGTCCCCCCCATATCCCCTTCCCCAGCCAAACTCCCTCCTCTGCCTCCAACGCCACACTCCCCACCCCCACCAACTTCCCCCTCCCTCCCCCATCTTCCCCCTCCCCCGTCTTTCCCCTCCCCCGTCTTCCCCCTCCCCCATCCTCCCCCCCTCCATCTTCCCCTTTCCCCCGGCTCCCCCACTGGGAAGCTCTCGTCTGGTTCAGCCCCTCACCATCCGCACCGACCCCTCCCCCCCCTCACTGGATATACAATTGGCTCAAAGGTGGTGGTGGAGGGTTGTTTTTCAGACTGGAGGCCTGTGACCAGTGGAGTGCCACAAGGATCGGTGCTG
>NW_028270176.1:19102274-19211060 GCF_037043375.1 Chiloscyllium plagiosum
CACCGACCCTCCGACAATGCGGCACTCCCTCAGCACTGACCCTCCGACAGTGCCCACTCCCTCAGCACCGACCCTCCGACAGTGCCCACTCCCTCAGCACCGACCCTCCGACAGTGCCCACTCCCTCAGCACTGACCCTCCGACAGTGCGGCACTCCCTCAGCACTGACCCTCCGACAGTGCCCACTCCCTCAGCACTGACCCTCCGACAGTGCCCACTCCCTCAGCACTGACCCTCCGACAGTGCCCACTCCCTCAGCACTGACCCTCCGACAGTGCCCACTCCCTCAGCACTGACCGTCTGACAGTGCCCACTCCCTCAGCACTGACCCTCCGACAGTGCCCCCTCCCTCAGCACTGACCCTCCGACAGTGCCCCCTCCCTCAGCACTGACCCTCCGACAGTGCCCCCTCCCTCAGCACTGACTCTCTGACAGTGCCCACTCCCTCAGCACTGACCGTCTGACAGTGCCCACTCCCTCAGCACTGACCCTCCGACAGTGCCCACCCCCTCAGCACTGACTCTCTGACAGTGCCCTCTCCCTCAGCACTGACCCTCCGACAGTGCCCCCTCCCTCAGCACTGACCCTCCGACAGTGCCCACTCCCTCAGCGCCGACCCTCCGACAGTGCCCCCTCCCTCAGCACTGACCCTCCGACAGTGCCCACTCCCTCAGCACTGATCCTCTCACAGTGACCTCTCCCTCAGCACTGTCCCTCCGACAGTGCCCTCTCCCTCAGCACTGACCCTCCGACAGTGCCCACTCCCTCAGCACTGACCCTCCGACAGTGCCCCCTCCCTCAGCACTGACCCTTCGACAGTGCCCCCTCCCTCAGCACTGACCCTCCGACAGTGCCCCCTCCCTCAGCACTGACCCTCCGACAGTGCCCCCTCCCTCAGCACTGACCCTCCGACAGTGCCCACTCCCTCAGCACTGACCCTCCGACAGCGCCCACGCCCTCAGCACTGACCCTCCGACAGTGCCCCCTCCCTCAGCACTGACCCTCCGACAGTGTGGCACTCCCTCAGTATGTGATGCCTGTGTGTGAATGTCTGTGATTTGCTGATGCAGGGTTGTAGCGGATTGGCTGAAACATGAGAGAGCCGAGTTTGGCGGAGTGTCGGTGCGGGCTGGACTGACCATCATCGCCATCTCCTCCGATAACGGGAAGCGGGTAACCTGTGAGGCTTACAGCCCAGTCCTGAGGGAGACTGTTAACAGCTTCCATCCACTCGACATCCTGCGTGAGTCACTCACTTCAACTGTGTGTCTGTGAGTGACTGTGTGTGTGTGTGTGGAAATGTGTGTGTGTCTGTGTGTGGAAGTGTGTCTGTGTGTGTCTGTGTGTGAGAGGGTGTGTGTGTGTGGAAATGTGTGTGTGTGTCTGTGTGTGGAAGTGTGTCTGTGTGTGTGTGTGTGTCTGTGTGTGAGAGGGTGTGTGTGTGTGTGTGTGTGTGTGTGGAAATGTGTGTGTGTGTGTGTGTGGAAGTGTGTGTGTGTCTGTGTGTGGAAGTGTGTGTGTGTCTGTGTGTGGAAATGTGTGTGTGTGTATCTGTGTGTGGAAGTGTGTGTGTGTGTGAGAGGGTGTGTGTGTAAGTGTGTGTGTGTGTGAGAGGGTGTCTGTGTGTCTGTGTCAGTGTGTGTCTGTGTGTGAATGTGAGTGATTGTGTGCGTGTGTGTACAAATTCCCTTTGCCCTGTGTGTAAACATCTCCCACCTCTCTCTGACCTCTCTGTCACTGTGTGAACGGTTAATCCCATTCTGTCTGTATCTGGGTCATGGCTGTCTCCATATTTCCACAAAACTCCTCCGTCTACAAGTGCACAGTTATTGTCCCTCCCTGAGTGTATACAAGTGCACAGTTACTCTCCCTCCCTGAGTGTGTACAAGTGCACAGTTACTGTCTCTCCCTGAGTGTGTACAAGTGCACAGTTACTGTCTCTCCCTGAGTGTGTACAAGTGCACAGTTACTGTCTCTCCCTGATTGTGTACAAGTGCACAGTTACTGTCTCTCCCTGATTGTGTACAAGTGCACAGTTACTGTCTCTCCCTGATTGTGTACAAGTGCACAGTTACTGTCTCTCCCTGAGTGTGTACAAGTGCACAGTTACTCTCCCTCCCTGAGTGTGTACAAGTGCACAGTTACTGTCTCTCCCTGATTGTGTACAAGTGCACAGTTACTGTCTCTCCCTGAGTGTGTACAAGTGCACAGTTACTGTCTCTCCCTGATTGTGTACAAGTGCACAGTTACTGTCTCTCCCTGAGTGTGTACAAGTGCAGAGTTACTCTCTCTCCCTGAGTGTGTACAAGTGCACAGTTACTGTCTCTCCCTGAGTGTGTACAAGTGCAGAGTTACTCTCTCTCCCTGAGTGTGTACAAGTGCACAGTTACTGTCTCTCCCTGAGTGTGTACAAGTGCAGAGTTACTCTCTCTCCCTGAGTGTGTACAAGTGCACAGTTACTGTCTCTCCCTGAGTGTGTACAAGTGCACAGTTACTGTCTCTCCCTGAGTGTGTACAAGTGCACAGTTACTGTCTCTCCCTGAGTGTGTACAAGTGCAGAGTTACTCTCCCTCCCTGAGTGTGTACAAGTGCAGAGTTACTGTCTCTCCCTGAGTGTGTACAAGTGCACAGTTACTGTCTCTCCCTGAGTGTGTACAAGTGCACAGTTACTCTCTCTCCCTGAGTGTGTACAAGTGCACAGTTACTGTCCCTCCCTGAGTGTGTACGAGTGCAGAGATACTGTCTCTCCCTGAGTGTGTACAAGTGCACAGTTACTGTCCCTCCCTGAGTGTGTACAAGTGCAGAGTTACTCTCCCTCCCTGAGTGTGTACAAGTGCACAGTTACTGTCCCTCCCTGAGTGTGTACAAGTGCAGAGTTACTGTCTCTCCCTGAGTGTGTACAAGTGCACAGTTACTGTCTCTCCCTGAGTGTGTACAATTGCACAGTTACTCTCTCTCCCTGAGTGTGTACAAGTGCACAGTTACTGTCCCTCCCTGAGTGTGTACAAGTGCACAGTTACTGTCTCTCCCTGAGTGTGTACAAGTGCACAGTTACTGTCTCTCCCTGAGTGTGTACAAGTGCACAGTTACTGTCCCTCCCTGAGTGTGTACAAGTGCACAGTTACTGTCTCTCCCTGAGTGTGTACAAGTACACAGTTACTGTCTCTCCCTGAGTGTGTACAAGTGCAGAGTTACTGTCCCTCCCTGAGTGTGTACAAGTGCACAGTTACTCTCTCTCCCTGAGTGTGTACAAGTGCACAGTTACTGTCCCTCCCTGAGTGTGTACAAGTGCACAGTTACTGTCTCTCCCTGAGTGTGTACAAGTACACAGTTACTGTCTCTCCCTGAGTGTGTACAAGTGCAGAGTTACTCTCTCTCCCTGAGTGTGTACAAGTGCAGAGTTACTGTCCCTCCCTGAGTGTGTACAAGTGCATAGTTACTGTCCCTCCCTGATTGTGTACAAGTGCACAGTTACTGTCCCTCCCTGAGTGTGTACAAGTGCACAGTTACTGTCTCTCCCTGAGTGTGTACAAGTGCAGAGTTACTCTCTCTCCCTGAGTGTGTACAAGTGCAGAGTTACTGTCCCTCCCTGAGTGTGTACAAGTGCACAGTCACTGTCTCTCCCTGATTGTGTACAAGTGCACAGTTACTGTCCCTCCCTGAGTGTGTACAAGTGCACAGTTACTGTCTCTGCCTGAGTGTGTACAAGTGCACAGTTACTGTCCCTCCCTGAGTGTGTACAAGTGCACAGTTACTGTCTCTCCCTGAGTGTGTACAAGTGCACAGTTACTGTCTCTCCCTGAGTGTGTACAAGTGCAGAGTTACTGTCTCTCCCTGAGTGTGTACAAGTGCAGAGTTACTCTCCCTCCCTGAGTGTGTACAAGTGCAGAGTTACTGTCTCTCCCTGAGTGTGTACAAGTGCACAGTTACTGTCCCTCCCTGAGTGTGTACAAGTGCACAGTTACTGTCTCTCCCTGAGTGTGTACAAGTGCAGAGTTACTGTCTCTCCCTGAGTGTGGACAAGTGCACAGTTACTGTCTCTCCCTGAGTGTGTACAAGTGCAGAGTTACTCTCTCTCCCTGAGTGTGTAAAAGTGCACAGTTACTCTCCCTCCCTGAGTGTGTACAAGTGCACAGTTACTGTCCCTCCCTGAGTGTGTACAAGTGCAGAGTTACTCTCCCTCCCTGAGTGTGTACAAGTGCACAGTTACTGTCTCTCCCTGAGTGTGTACAAGTGCACAGTAACACTCCCTCCCTGAGTGTGTACAAGTGCAGAGTTACTGTCCCTCCCTGAGTGTGTACAAGTGCAGAGTTACTCTCTCACCCTGAGTGTGTACAAGTGCACAGTTACTGTCTCTCCCTGAGTGTGTACAAGTGCACAGTTACTGTCTCTCCCTGAGTGTGTACAAGTGCACAGTTACTCTCCCTCCCTGAGTGTGTACAAGTGCACACTTACTCTCCTTCCCTGAGTGTGTACAAGTGCAGAGTTACTGTCTCTCCCTGAGTGTGTACAAGTGCAGAGTTACTGTCTCTCCCTGAGTGTACAAGTGCAGAGTTACTGTCCCTCCCTGAGTGTGTACAAGTGCAGAGTTACTCTCTCTCCCTGAGTGTGCACAAGTGTAGAGTTACTCTCCCTCCCTGAGTGTGTACAAGTGCACAGTTACACTCACTCCCTGAGTGTGTACAAGTGCACAGTTATT
This sequence comes from Chiloscyllium plagiosum, assembly GCF_037043375.1. Taxonomy (NCBI): domain Eukaryota; kingdom Metazoa; phylum Chordata; class Chondrichthyes; order Orectolobiformes; family Hemiscylliidae; genus Chiloscyllium; species Chiloscyllium plagiosum. The sequence continues at coordinate 19,106,974 of NW_028270176.1, forward strand.
GTCTCTCCCTGAGTGTGTACAAGTGCACAGTTATTGTCCCTCCCAGAGTGTGTACAAGTGCACAGTTACTGTCTCTCCCTGAGTGTGAACAAGTGCACAGTTATTGTCCCTCCCTGAGTGTGTACAAGTGCACAGTTACAGTCTCTCCCTGAGTGTGTACAAGTGCAGAGTTACTCTCCCTCCCTGAGTATGTACAAGTGCACAGTTACTGTCCCTCCCTGAGTGTGTACAAGTGCACAGTTACTGTCTCTCCCTGAGTGTGTACAAGTGTAGAGTTACTCTCTCTCCCTGAGTGTGTACAAGTGCAGAGTTACTCTCTCTCCCTGAGTGTGTACAAGTGTAGAGTTACTCTCTCTCCCTGAGTGTGTACAAGTGCACAGTTATTGTCCCTCCCTGAGTGTGTACAAGTGCACAGTTACTGTCTCTCCCTGAGTGTGTACAAGTGCAGAGTTACTCTCCCTCCCTGAGTATGTACAAGTGCACAGTTACTGTCCCTCCCTGAGTGTGTACAAGTGCACAGTTACTGTCTCTCCCTGAGTGTGTACAAGTGTAGAGTTACTCTCTCTCCCTGAGTGTGTACAAGTGCAGAGTTACTCTCTCTCCCTGAGTGTGTACAAGTGTAGAGTTACTCTCTCTCCCTGAGTGTGTACAAGTGCACAGTTATTGTCTCTCCCTGAGTGTGTACAAGTGCAGAGTTACTCTCTCTCCCTGAGTGTGTACAAGTGCACAGTTACTGTCTCTCCCTGAGTGTGTACAAGTGCACAGTTATTGTCCCTCCCTGAGTGTGTACAAGTGCACAGTTACTGTCTCTCCCTGAGTGTGTACAAGTGCAGAGTTACTGTCCCTCCCTGAGTGTGTACAAGTGCACAGTTACTGTCCCTCCCTGAGTGTGTACAAGTGCACAGTTACTGTCCCTCCCTGAGTGTGTACAAGTGCAGAGTTACTGTCTCTCCCTGAGTGTGTACAAGTGCAGAGTTACTCTCCCTCCCTGAGTGTGTACAAGTGCACAGTTACTGTCCCTCCCTGAGTGTGTACAAGTGCAGAGTTACTCTCCCTCGCTGAGTTTGTACAAGTGCACAGTTACTGTCTCTCCCTGAGTGTGTACAAGTGCACAGTTACTCTCCCTCCCTGAGTGTGTACAAGTGCACAGTTACTGTCCCTCCCTGAGTGTGTACAAGTGCACAGTTACTGTCCCTCCCTGAGTGTGTACAAGTGCAGAGTTACTGTCTCTCCCTGAGTGTGTACAAGTGCAGAGTTACTCTCCCTCCCTGAGTGTGTACAAGTGCACAGTTACTGTCCCTCCCTGAGTGTGTACAAGTGCAGAGTTACTCTCCCTCGCTGAGTTTGTACAAGTGCACAGTTAATGTCTCTCCCTGAGTGTGGACAAGTGCACAGTTACTGTCTCTCCCTGAGTGTGTACAAGTGCAGAGTTACTCTCCCTCCCTGAGTGTGTACAAGTGCAGTGTTACTCTCTCTCCCTGAGTGTGTACAAGTGCACAGTTACTGTCTCTCCCTGAGTGTGTACAAGTGTAGAGTTACTCTCTCTCCCTGAGTGTGTACAAGTGCACAGTTACTGTCTCTCCCTGAGTGTGTACAAGTGCACAGTTACTCTCCCTCCCTGAGTGTGTACAAGTGCAGTTACTGTCTCTCCCTGAGTGTGTACAAGTGCACAGTTACTGTCTCTCCCTGAGTGTGTACAAGTGCACAGTTATTGTCTCTCCCTGAGTGTGTACAAGTGCAGAGTTACTGTCTCTCCCTGAGTGTGTACAAGTGCACAGTTACTCTCCCTCCCTGAGTGTGTACAAGTGCAGAGTTACTGTCTCTACCTGAGTGTGTACAAGTGCACAGTTACTGTCTCTCCCTGAGTGTGTACAAGTGCACAGTTAGTCTCTCTCCCTGAGTGTGTGCAAGTGCACAGTTACTGTGTCTCCCTGAGTGTGTACAAGTGTAGAGTTACTCTCTCTCCCTGAGTGTGTACAAGTGCACAGTTACTGTCTCTCCCTGAGTGTGTACAAGTGCACAGTTACTCTCCCTCCCTGAGTGTGTACAAGTGCACAGTTACTGTCTCTCCCTGAGTGTGTACAAGTGCAGAGTTACTCTCTCTCCCTGAGTGTGTACAAGTGCAGAGTTAATCTCCCTCCCTGAGTGTGTACAAGTGCAGTGTTACTCTCTCTCCCTGAGTGTGTACAAGTGCACAGTTACTGTCTCTCCCTGAGTGTGTACAAGTGTAGAGTTGCTCTCTCTCCCTGAGTGTGTACAAGTGCACAGTTACTGTCTCTCCCTGAGTGTGTACAAGTGCACAGTTACTGTCTCTCCCTGAGTGTGTACAAGTGTAGAGTTACTCTCTCTCCCTGAGTGTGTACAAGTGCACAGTTACTGTCTCTCCCTGAGTGTGTACAAGTGCACAGTTACTCTCCCTCCCTGAGTGTGTACAAGTGCACAGTTACTGTCTCTCCCTGAGTGTGTACAAGTGCACAGTTACTGTCTCTCCCTGAGTGTGTACAAGTGCACAGTTAGTCTCTCTCCCTGAGTGTGTACAAGTGCAGAGTTACTGTCTCTCCCTGAGTGTGTACAAGTGCACAGTTACTCTCCCTCCCTGAGTGTGTACAAGTGCACAGTTACTGTCTCTCCCTGAGTGTGTACAAGTGCACAGTTACTGTCTCTCCCTGAGTGTGTACAAGTGCACAGTTAGTCTCTCTCCCTGAGTGTGTACAAGTGCAGAGTTACTGTCCCTCCCTGAGTGTGTACAAGTGCACAGTTACTGTCTCTCCCTGAGTGTGTACAAGTGCAGAGTTACTCTCTCTCCCTGAGTGTGTACAAGTGCAGAGTTACTGTCCCTCCCTGAGTGTGTACAAGTGCAGAGTTACTGTCCCTCCCTGAGTGTGTACAAGTGCAGAGTTACTGTCCCTCCCTGAGTGTGTACAAGTGCACAGTTACTCTCTCTCCCTGAGTGTGTACAAGTGCAGAGTTACTCTCTCTCCCTGAGTGTGTACAAGTGCAGAGTTACTGTCCCTCCCTGAGTGTGTACAAGTGCACAGTTACTCTCCCTCCCTGAGTGTGCACAAGTGCACAGTTACTGTGTCTCCCTGAGTGTGTACAAGTGCAGAGTTACTGTCCCTCCCTGAGTGTGTACAAGTGCAGAGTTACTGTCCCTCCCTGAGTGTGTACAAGTGCACAGTTACTCTCTCTCCCTGAGTGTGTACAAGTGCAGAGTTACTCTCTCTCCCTGAGTGTGTACAAGTGCAGAGTTACTGTCCCTCCCTGAGTGTGTACAAGTGCACAGTTACTCTCCCTCCCTGAGTGTGTACAAGTGCACAGTTACTGTCCCTCCCTGAGTGTGTACAAGTGCAGAGTTACTCTCTCTCCCTGAGTGTGTACAAGTGCAGAGTTACTCTCTCTCCCTGAGTGTGTACAAGTGCACAGTTACTGTCCCTCCCTGAGTGTGTACAAGTGCAGAGTTACTCTCCCTCGCTGAGTTTGTACAAGTGCACAGTTACTGTCTCTCCCTGAGTGTGTACAAGTGCACAGTTACTCTCCCTCCCTGAGTGTGTACAAGTGCACAGTTACTGTCCCTCCCTGAGTGTGTACAAGTGCACAGTTACTGTCCCTCCCTGAGTGTGTACAAGTGCAGAGTTACTGTCTCTCCCTGAGTGTGTACAAGTGCAGAGTTACTCTCCCTCCCTGAGTGTGTACAAGTGCACAGTTACTGTCCCTCCCTGAGTGTGTACAAGTGCAGAGTTACTCTCCCTCGCTGAGTTTGTACAAGTGCACAGTTAATGTCTCTCCCTGAGTGTGGACAAGTGCACAGTTACTGTCTCTCCCTGAGTGTGTACAAGTGCAGAGTTACTCTCCCTCCCTGAGTGTGTACAAGTGCAGTGTTACTCTCTCTCCCTGAGTGTGTACAAGTGCACAGTTACTGTCTCTCCCTGAGTGTGTACAAGTGTAGAGTTACTCTCTCTCCCTGAGTGTGTACAAGTGCACAGTTACTCTCTCTCCCTGAGTGTGTACAAGTGCACAGTTACTCTCCCTCCCTGAGTGTGTACAAGTGCAGTTACTGTCTCTCCCTGAGTGTGTACAAGTGCACAGTTACTGTCTCTCCCTGAGTGTGTACAAGTGCACAGTTAGTCTCTCTCCCTGAGTGTGTACAAGTGCAGAGTTACTGTCTCTCCCTGAGTGTGTACAAGTGCACAGTTACTCTCCCTCCCTGAGTGTGTACAAGTGCAGAGTTACTGTCTCTACCTGAGTGTGTACAAGTGCACAGTTACTGTCTCTCCCTGAGTGTGTACAAGTGCACAGTTAGTCTCTCTCCCTGAGTGTGTGCAAGTGCACAGTTACTGTGTCTCCCTGAGTGTGTACAAGTGTAGAGTTACTCTCTCTCCCTGAGTGTGTACAAGTGCACAGTTACTGTCTCTCCCTGAGTGTGTACAAGTGCACAGTTACTCTCCCTCCCTGAGTGTGTACAAGTGCACAGTTACTGTCTCTCCCTGAGTGTGTACAAGTGCAGAGTTACTCTCTCTCCCTGAGTGTGTACAAGTGCAGAGTTAATCTCCCTCCCTGAGTGTGTACAAGTGCAGTGTTACTCTCTCTCCCTGAGTGTGTACAAGTGCACAGTTACTGTCTCTCCCTGAGTGTGTACAAGTGTAGAGTTGCTCTCTCTCCCTGAGTGTGTACAAGTGCACAGTTACTGTCTCTCCCTGAGTGTGTACAAGTGCACAGTTACTGTCTCTCCCTGAGTGTGTACAAGTGTAGAGTTACTCTCTCTCCCTGAGTGTGTACAAGTGCACAGTTACTGTCTCTCCCTGAGTGTGTACAAATGCACAGTTACTCTCCCTCCCTGAGTGTGTACAAGTGCACAGTTACTGTCTCTCCCTGAGTGTGTACAAGTGCACAGTTACTGTCTCTCCCTGAGTGTGTACAAGTGCACAGTTACTCTCTCTCCCTGAGTGTGTACAAGTGCAGAGTTACTGTCTCTCCCTGAGTGTGTACAAGTGCACAGTTACTGTGTCTCCCTGAGTGTGTACAAGTGCACAGTTACTGTCTCTCCCTGAGTGTGTACAAGTGCACAGTTACTGTCTCTCCCTGAGTGTGTACAAGTGCACAGTTACTCTCTCTCCCTGAGTGTGTACAAGTGCACAGTTACTGTCTCTCCCTGAGTGTGTACAAGTGTAGAGTTGCTCTCTCTCCCTGAGTGTGTACAAGTGCACAGTTACTGTCTCTCCCTGAGTGTGTACAAGTGCACAGTTACTGTCTCTCCCTGAGTGTGTACAAGTGTAGAGTTACTCTCTCTCCCTGAGTGTGTACAAGTGCACAGTTACTGTCTCTCCCTGAGTGTGTACAAATGCACAGTTACTCTCCCTCCCTGAGTGTGTACAAGTGCACAGTTACTGTCTCTCCCTGAGTGTGTACAAGTGCACAGTTACTGTCTCTCCCTGAGTGTGTACAAGTGCACAGTTAGTCTCTCTCCCTGAGTGTGTACAAGTGCAGAGTTACTGTCTCTCCCTGAGTGTGTACAAGTGCACAGTTACTCTCCCTCCCTGAGTGTGTACAAGTGCACAGTTACTGTCTCTCCCTGAGTGTGTACAAGTGCACAGTTACTGTCTCTCCCTGAGTGTGTACAAGTGCACAGTTAGTCTCTCTCCCTGAGTGTGTACAAGTGCAGAGTTACTGTCCCTCCCTGAGTGTGTACAAGTGCACAGTTACTGTCTCTCCCTGAGTGTGTACAAGTGCAGAGTTACTCTCTCTCCCTGAGTGTGTACAAGTGCAGAGTTACTGTCCCTCCCTGAGTGTGTACAAGTGCAGAGTTACTGTCCCTCCCTGAGTGTGTACAAGTGCAGAGTTACTGTCCCTCCCTGAGTGTGTACAAGTGCACAGTTACTCTCTCTCCCTGAGTGTGTACAAGTGCAGAGTTACTCTCTCTCCCTGAGTCTGTACAAGTGCAGAGTTACTGTGCCTCCCTGAGTGTGTACAAGTGCACAGTTACTCTCCCTCCCTGAGTGTGTACAAGTGCAGAGTTACTCTCTCTCCCTGAGTGTGTACAAGTGCAGAGTTACTGTCCCTCCCTGAGTGTGTACAAGTGCACAGTTATTGTCCCTCCCTGAGTGTGTACAAGTGCACAGTTACTGTCCCTCCCTGAGTGTGTACAAGTGCACAGTTACTGTCCCTCCCTGAGTGTGTACAAGTGCAGAGTTACTGTCTCTCCCTGAGTGTGTACAAGTGCAGAGTTACTCTCCCTCCCTGAGTGTGTACAAGTGCACAGTTACTGTCCCTCCCTGAGTGTGTACAAGTGCAGAGTTACTCTCCCTCGCTGAGTTTGTACAAGTGCACAGTTACTGTCTCTCCCTGAGTGTGTACAAGTGCACAGTTACTCTCCCTCCCTGAGTGTGTACAAGTGCACAGTTACTGTCCCTCCCTGAGTGTGTACAAGTGCACAGTTACTGTCCCTCCCTGAGTGTGTACAAGTGCAGAGTTACTCTCCCTCGCTGAGTTTGTACAAGTGCACAGTTAATGTCTCTCCCTGAGTGTGGACAAGTGCACAGTTACTGTCTCTCCCTGAGTGTGTACAAGTGCAGAGTTACTCTCCCTCCCTGAGTGTGTACAAGTGCAGTGTTACTCTCTCTCCCTGAGTGTGTACAAGTGCACAGTTACTGTCTCTCCCTGAGTGTGTACAAGTGTAGAGTTACTCTCTCTCCCTGAGTGTGTACAAGTGCACAGTTACTGTCTCTCCCTGAGTGTGTACAAGTGCACAGTTACTCTCCCTCCCTGAGTGTGTACAAGTGCACAGTTACTGTCTCTCCCTGAGTGTGTACAAGTGCACAGTTACTGTCTCTCCCTGAGTGTGTACAAGTGCACAGTTAGTCTCTCTCCCTGAGTGTGTACAAGTGCAGAGTTACTGTCTCTCCCTGAGTGTGTACAAGTGCACAGTTACTCTCCCTCCCTGAGTGTGTACAAGTGCAGAGTTACTGTCTCTACCTGAGTGTGTACAAGTGCACAGTTACTGTCTCTCCCTGAGTGTGTACAAGTGCACAGTTAGTCTCTCTCCCTGAGTGTGTGCAAGTGCACAGTTACTGTGTCTCCCTGAGTGTGTACAAGTGTAGAGTTACTCTCTCTCCCTGAGTGTGTACAAGTGCACAGTTACTGTCTCTCCCTGAGTGTGTACAAGTGCACAGTTACTCTCCCTCCCTGAGTGTGTACAAGTGCACAGTTACTGTCTCTCCCTGAGTGTGTGCAAGTGCAGAGTTACTCTCTCTCCCTGAGTGTGTACAAGTGCAGAGTTAATCTCCCTCCCTGAGTGTGTACAAGTGCAGTGTTACTCTCTCTCCCTGAGTGTGTACAAGTGCACAGTTACTGTCTCTCCCTGAGTGTGTACAAGTGTAGAGTTGCTCTCTCTCCCTGAGTGTGTACAAGTGCACAGTTACTGTCTCTCCCTGAGTGTGTACAAGTGCACAGTTACTGTCTCTCCCTGAGTGTGTACAAGTGTAGAGTTACTCTCTCTCCCTGAGTGTGTACAAGTGCACAGTTACTGTCTCTCCCTGAGTGTGTACAAGTGCACAGTTACTCTCCCTCCCTGAGTGTGTACAAGTGCACAGTTACTGTCTCTCCCTGAGTGTGTACAAGTGCACAGTTACTGTCTCTCCCTGAGTGTGTACAAGTGCACAGTTAGTCTCTCTCCCTGAGTGTGTACAAGTGCAGAGTTACTGTCTCTCCCTGAGTGTGTACAAGTGCACAGTTACTCTCCCTCCCTGAGTGTGTACAAGTGCACAGTTACTGTCTCTCCCTGAGTGTGTACAAGTGCACAGTTACTGTCTCTCCCTGAGTGTGTACAAGTGCACAGTTAGTCTCTCTCCCTGAGTGTGTACAAGTGCAGAGTTACTGTCCCTCCCTGAGTGTGTACAAGTGCACAGTTACTGTCTCTCCCTGAGTGTGTACAAGTGCAGAGTTACTCTCTCTCCCTGAGTGTGTACAAGTGCAGAGTTACTGTCCCTCCCTGAGTGTGTACAAGTGCAGAGTTACTGTCCCTCCCTGAGTGTGTACAAGTGCAGAGTTACTGTCCCTCCCTGAGTGTGTACAAGTGCACAGTTACTCTCTCTCCCTGAGTGTGTACAAGTGCAGAGTTACTCTCTCTCCCTGAGTGTGTACAAGTGCAGAGTTACTGTCCCTCCCTGAGTGTGTACAAGTGCACAGTTACTCTCCCTCCCTGAGTGTGCACAAGTGCACAGTTACTGTGTCTCCCTGAGTGTGTACAAGTGCAGAGTTACTCTCTCTCCCTGAGTGTGTACAAGTGCAGAGTTACTCTCTCTCCCTGAGTGTGTACAAGTGCAGAGTTACTGTCCCTCCCTGAGTGTGTACAAGTGCACAGTTACTCTCCCTCCCTGAGTGTGTACAAGTGCAGAGTTACTGTCTCTCCCTGAGTGTGTACAAGTGCAGAGTTACTGTCTCTCCCTGAGTGTGTACAAGTGCACAGTTACTGTCTCTCCCTGAGTGTGTACAAGTGCACAGTTACTGTCCCTCCCTGAGTGTGTACAAGTGCAGAGTTACTGTCTCTCCCTGAGTGTGTACAAGTGCAGAGTTACTCTCTCTCCCTGAGTGTGTACAAGTGCACAGTTACTGTCTCTCCCTGAGTGTGTACAAGTGCAGAGTTACTCTCTCTCCCTGAGTGTGTACAAGTGCAGAGTTACTCTCTCTCCCTGAGTGTGTACAAGTGCACAGTTACTGTCTCTCCCTGAGTGTGTACAAGTGCACAGTTACTCTCCCTCCCTGAGTGTGTACAAGTGCAGAGTTACTCTCTCTCCCTGAGTGTGTACAAGTGCACAGTTACTGTCCCTCCCTGAGTGTGCACAAGTGCTCAGTTACTGTCTCTCCCTGAGTGTGTACAAGTGCAGAGTTACTGTCCCTCCCTGAGTGTGTACAAGTGCACAGTTACTGTCTCTCCCTGAGTGTGTACAAGTGCAGAGTTACTCTCTCTCCCTGAGTGTGTACAAGTGCAGAGTTACTCTCCCTCCCTGAGTGTGTACAAGTGCACAGTTACTGTCCCTCCCTGAGTGTGTACAAGTGCAGAGTTACTCTCTCTCCCTGAGTGTGTACAAGTGCACAGTTACTGTCCCTCCCTGAGTGTGCACAAGTGCACAGTTACTGTCTCTCCCTGAGTGTGTACAAGTGCAGAGTTACTGTCTCTCCCTGAGTGTGTACAAGTGCAGAGTTACTGTCTCTCCCTGAGTGAGTACAAGTGCAGAGTTACTCTCTCTCCCTGAGTGTGTACAAGTGCAGAGTTACTCTCTCTCCCTGAGTGTGTACAAGTGCACAGTTACTGTCCCTCCCTGAGTGTGCACAAGTGCACAGTTACTGTCTCTCCCTGAGTGTGTACAAGTGCACAGTTACTGTCCCTCCCTGAGTGTGTACAAGTGCAGAATTACTCTCTCTCCCTGAGTGTGTACAAGTGCACAGTTACTGTCCCTCCCTGAGTGTGCACAAGTGCACAGTTACTGTCTCTCCCTGAGTGTGTACAAGTGCAGAGTTACTGTCCCTCCCTGAGTGTGTACAAGTGCACAGTTACTGTCTCTCCCTGAGTGTGTACAAGTGCAGAGTTACTCTCTCTCCCTGAGTGTGTACAAGTGCAGAGTTGCTCTCCCTCCCTGTGTGTGTACAAGTGCACAGTTACTGTCCCTCCCTGAGTGTGTACAAGTGCAGAGTTACTCTCTCTCCCTGAGTGTGTACAAGTGCAGAGTTACTCTCCCTCCCTGAGTGTGTACAAGTGCACAGTTACTGTCCCTCCCTGAGTGTGCACAAGTGCACAGTTACTGACTCTCCCTGAGTGTGTACAAGTGCAGAGTTACTCTCTCTCCCTGAGTGTGTACAAGTGCAGAGTTAATCTCCCTCCCTGAGTGTGTACAAGTGCAGTGTTACTCTCTCTCCCTGAGTGTGTACAAGTGCACAGTTACTGTCTCTCCCTGAGTGTGTACAAGTGCACAGTTACTGTCTCTCCCTGAGTGTGTACAAGTGCACAGTTACTCTCCCTCCCTGAGTGTGTACAAGTGCACAGTTACTGTCTCTCCCTGAGTGTGTACAAGTGCACAGTTACTGTCTCTCCCTGAGTGTGTACAAGTGCACAGTTAGTCTCTCTCCCTGAGTGTGTACAAGTGCACAGTTACTGTCTCTCCCTGAGTGTGTACAAGTGCACAGTTACTCTCCCTCCCTGAGTGTGTACAAGTGCACAGTTACTCTCCCTCCCTGAGTGTGTACAAGTGTAGAGTTACTCTCTCTCCCTGAGTGTGTACAAGTGCACAGTTACTGTCTCTCCCTGAGTGTGTACAAGTGCACAGTTACTCTCCCTCCCTGAGTGTGTACAAGTGTAGAGTTACTCTCTCTCCCTGAGTGTGTACAAGTGCACAGTTACTGTCTCTCCCTGAGTGTGTACAAGTGCACAGTTACTCTCCCTCCCTGAGTGTGTACAAGTGCACAGTTACTGTCTCTCCCTGAGTGTGTACAAGTGCACAGTTACTGTCTCTCCCTGAGTGTGTACAAGTGCACAGTTAGTCTCTCTCCCTGAGTGTGTACAAGTGCAGAGTTACTGTCCCTCCCTGAGTGTGTACAAGTGCACAGTTACTGTCTCTCCCTGAGTGTGTACAAGTGCAGAGTTACTCTCTCTCCCTGAGTGTGTACAAGTGCAGAGTTACTGTCCCTCCCTGAGTGTGTACAAGTGCAGAGTTACTGTCCCTCCCTGAGTGTGTACAAGTGCAGAGTTACTGTCCCTCCCTGAGTGTGTACAAGTGCACAGTTACTCTCTCTCCCTGAGTGTGTACAAGTGCAGAGTTACTCTCTCTCCCTGAGTGTGTACAAGTGCAGAGTTACTGTCCCTCCCTGAGTGTGTACAAGTGCACAGTTACTCTCCCTCCCTGAGTGTGCACAAGTGCACAGTTACTGTGTCTCCCTGAGTGTGTACAAGTGCAGAGTTACTCTCTCTCCCTGAGTGTGTACAAGTGCAGAGTTACTCTCTCTCCCTGAGTGTGTACAAGTGCAGAGTTACTGTCCCTCCCTGAGTGTGTACAAGTGCACAGTTACTCTCCCTCCCTGAGTGTGTACAAGTGCAGAGTTACTGTCTCTCCCTGAGTGTGTACAAGTGCAGAGTTACTGTCTCTCCCTGAGTGTGTACAAGTGCACAGTTACTGTCTCTCCCTGAGTGTGTACAAGTGCACAGTTACTGTCCCTCCCTGAGTGTGTACAAGTGCAGAGTTACTGTCTCTCCCTGAGTGTGTACAAGTGCAGAGTTACTCTCTCTCCCTGAGTGTGTACAAGTGCACAGTTACTGTCTCTCCCTGAGTGTGTACAAGTGCAGAGTTACTCTCTCTCCCTGAGTGTGTACAAGTGCAGAGTTACTCTCTCTCCCTGAGTGTGTACAAGTGCACAGTTACTGTCTCTCCCTGAGTGTGTACAAGTGCACAGTTACTCTCCCTCCCTGAGTGTGTACAAGTGCAGAGTTACTCTCTCTCCCTGAGTGTGTACAAGTGCACAGTTACTGTCCCTCCCTGAGTGTGCACAAGTGCTCAGTTACTGTCTCTCCCTGAGTGTGTACAAGTGCAGAGTTACTGTCCCTCCCTGAGTGTGTACAAGTGCACAGTTACTGTCTCTCCCTGAGTGTGTACAAGTGCAGAGTTACTCTCTCTCCCTGAGTGTGTACAAGTGCAGAGTTACTCTCCCTCCCTGAGTGTGTACAAGTGCACAGTTACTGTCCCTCCCTGAGTGTGTACAAGTGCAGAGTTACTCTCTCTCCCTGAGTGTGTACAAGTGCACAGTTACTGTCCCTCCCTGAGTGTGCACAAGTGCACAGTTACTGTCTCTCCCTGAGTGTGTACAAGTGCAGAGTTACTGTCTCTCCCTGAGTGTGTACAAGTGCAGAGTTACTGTCTCTCCCTGAGTGAGTACAAGTGCAGAGTTACTCTCTCTCCCTGAGTGTGTACAAGTGCAGAGTTACTCTCTCTCCCTGAGTGTGTACAAGTGCACAGTTACTGTCCCTCCCTGAGTGTGCACAAGTGCACAGTTACTGTCTCTCCCTGAGTGTGTACAAGTGCACAGTTACTGTCCCTCCCTGAGTGTGTACAAGTGCAGAATTACTCTCTCTCCCTGAGTGTGTACAAGTGCACAGTTACTGTCCCTCCCTGAGTGTGCACAAGTGCACAGTTACTGTCTCTCCCTGAGTGTGTACAAGTGCAGAGTTACTGTCCCTCCCTGAGTGTGTACAAGTGCACAGTTACTGTCTCTCCCTGAGTGTGTACAAGTGCAGAGTTACTCTCTCTCCCTGAGTGTGTACAAGTGCAGAGTTGCTCTCCCTCCCTGTGTGTGTACAAGTGCACAGTTACTGTCCCTCCCTGAGTGTGTACAAGTGCAGAGTTACTCTCTCTCCCTGAGTGTGTACAAGTGCAGAGTTACTCTCCCTCCCTGAGTGTGTACAAGTGCACAGTTACTGTCCCTCCCTGAGTGTGCACAAGTGCACAGTTACTGACTCTCCCTGAGTGTGTACAAGTGCAGAGTTACTCTCTCTCCCTGAGTGTGTACAAGTGCAGAGTTAATCTCCCTCCCTGAGTGTGTACAAGTGCAGTGTTACTCTCTCTCCCTGAGTGTGTACAAGTGCACAGTTACTGTCTCTCCCTGAGTGTGTACAAGTGCACAGTTACTGTCTCTCCCTGAGTGTGCACAAGTGCACAGTTACTGTCCCTCCCTGAGTGTGCACAAGTGCACAGTTACTGTCTCTCCCTGAGTGTGTACAAGTGCACAGTTACTGTCTCTCCCTGAGTGTGTACAAGTGCAGAGTTACTCTTTCTCCCTGAGTGTGTACAAGTGCACAGTTACTGTCCCTCCCTGAGTGTGTACAAGTGCAGAGTTACTCTCTCTCCCTGAGTGTGTACAAGTGCACAGTTACTGTGTCTCCCTGAGTGTGTACAAGTGCAGAGTTACTCTCTCTCCCTGAGTGTGTACAAGTGCACAGTTACTCTCCCTCCCTGAGTGTGTACAAGTGCAGAGTTACTCTCTCTCCCTGAGTGTGTACAAGTGCACAGTTACTGTCCCTCCCTGAGTGTGTACAAGTGCACAGTTACTGTCCCTCCCTGAGTGTGTACAAGTGCAGAGTTACTCTCCCTCCCTGAGTGTGTACAAGTGCACAGTTACTGTCCCTCCCTGAGTGTGCACAAGTGCACAGTTACTGTCCCTCCCTGAGTGTGCACAAGTGCACAGTTACTGTCTCTCCCTGAGTGTGTACAAGTGCACAGTTACTGTCCCTCCCTGAGTGTGTACAAGTGCAGAGTTACTCTCTCTCCCTGAGTGTGTACAAGTGCACAGTTACTGTCCCTCCCTGAGTGTGCACAAGTGCAGAGTTACTCTCTCTCCCTGAGTGTGTACAAGTGCAGAGTTACTCTCTCTCCCTGAGTGTGTACAAGTGCACAGTTACTGTCCCTCCCTGAGTGTGCACAAGTGCACAGTTACTGTGTCTCCCTGAGTGTGTACAAGTGCAGAGTTACTCTCTCTCCCTGAGTGTGTACAAGTGCAGAGTTACTCTCCCTCCCTGAGTGTGTACAAGTGCACAGTTACTGTCTCTCCCTGAGTGTGTACAAGTGCACAGTTACTGTCTCTCCCTGAGTGTGTACAAGTGCACAGTTACACTCCCTCCCTGAGTGTGCACAAGTGCACAGTTACTGTGTCTCCCTGAGTGTGTACAAGTGCAGAGTTACTCTCTCTCCCTGAGTGTGTACAAGTGCAGAGTTACTGTCTCTCCCTGAGTGTGTACAAGTGCACAGTTACTGTCTCTCCCTGAGTGTGTACAAGTGCAGAGTTACTGTCTCTCCCTGAGTGTGTACAAGTGCAGAGTTACTGTCTCTCCCTGAGTGTGTACAAGTGCAGAGTTACTCTCTCTCCCTGAGTGTGTACAAGTGCAGAGTTACTCTCTCTCCCTGAGTGTGTACAAGTGCACAGTTACTGTCTCTCCCTGAGTGTGTACAAGTGCAGAGTTACTGTCCCTCCCTGAGTGTGTACAAGTGCACAGTTACTGTCCCTCCCTGAGTGTGTACAAGTGCAGAGTTACTGTCTCTCCCTGAGTGTGTACAAGTGCAGAGTTACTGTCTCTCCCTGAGTGTGTACAAGTGCAGAGTTACTGTCTCTCCCTGAGTGTGTACAAGTACAGAGTTACTCTCTCTCCCTGAGTGTGTACAAGTGCAGAGTTACTCTCTCTCCCTGAGTGTGTACAAGTGCACAGTTACTGTCTCTCCCTGAGTGTGTACAAGTGCAGAGTTACTCTCTCTCCCTGAGTGTGTACAAGTGCAGAGTTACTGTCTCTCCCTGAGTGTGTACAAGTGCAGAGTTACTGTCCCTCCCTGAGTGTGTGCAAGTGCACAGTTACTGTCCCTCCCTGAGTGTGTACAAGTGCAGAGTTACTGTCTCTCCCTGAGTGTGTACAAGTGCAGAGTTACTGTCTCTCCCTGAGTGTGTACAAGTGCAGAGTTACTCTCTCTCCCTGAGTGTGTACAAGTGCACAGTTACTCTCTCTCCCTGAGTGTGTACAAGTGCAGAGTTACTGTCTCTCCCTGAGTGTGTACAAGTGCACAGTTACTGTGTCTCCCTGAGTGTGTACAAGTGCACAGTTACTGTCTCTCCCTGAGTGTGTACAAGTGCAGAGTTACTGTCTCTCCCTGAGTGTGTACAAGTGCAGAGTTACTGTCCCTCCCTGAGTGTGTACAAGTGCAGAGTTACTCTCTCTCCCTGAGTGTGTACAAGTGCAGAGTTACTGTCTCTCCCTGAGTGTGTACAAGTGCAGAGTTACTGTCCCTCCCTGAGTGTGTACAAGTGCACAGTTACTGTCCCTCCCTGAGTGTGTACAAGTGCAGAGTTACTCTCTCTCCCTGAGTGTGTACAAGTGCAGAGTTACTGTCTCTCCCTGAGTGTGTACAAGTGCACAGTTACTGTGTCTCCCTGAGTGTGTACAAGTGCACAGTTACTCTCTCTCCCTGAGTGTGTACAAGTGCAGAGTTACTGTCTCTCCCTGAGTGTGTACAAGTGCAGAGTTACTGTCCCTCCCTGAGTGTGTACAAGTGCACAGTTATTGTCCCTCGCTGTGGGTGTACAAGTGCAGAGTTACTCTCTCTCCCTGAGTGTGTACAAGTGCACAGTTACTGTCTCTCCCTGAGTGTGTACAAGTGCAGAGTTACTCTCTCTCCCTGAGTGTGTACAAGTGCAGAGTTACTCTCTCTCCCTGAGTGTGTACAAGTGCAGAGTTACTAACTCTCACTGTGTGTGTACAAGTGCAGAGTTACTGTCTCTCCCTGAGTGTGTACAAGTGCACAGTTACTGTCTCTCCCTGAGTGTGTACAAGTGCACAGTTACTGTCCCTCCCTGAGTGTGTACAAGTGCAGAGTTACTCTCTCTCCCTGAGTGTGTACAAGTGCACAGTTATTGTCCCTCCCTGAGCGTGTACAAGTGCACAGTTACTGTCTCTCACTGTGTGTGTACAAGTGCAGAGTTACTGTCTCTCCCTGAGTGTGTACAAGTGCACAGTTACTGTCTCTCCCTGAGTGTGTACAAGTGCACAGTTACTGTCTCTCACTGTGTGTGTACAAGTGCAGAGTTACTGTCTCTCCCTGAGTGTGTACAAGTGCACAGTTATTGTCCCTCCCTGAGCGTGTACAAGTGCACAGTTACTGTCTCTCACTGTGTGTGTACAAGTGCAGAGTTACTGTCTCTCCCTGAGTGTGTACAAGTGCACAGTTACTGTCCCTCCCTGAGTGTGTACAAGTGCACAGTTACTGTCTCTCACTGTGTGTGTACAAGTGCACAGTTACTCTCCCTCCCTGAGTGTGTACAAGTGCACAGTTACTCTCCCTCCCTGAGTGTGTACAAGTGCACAGTTACTGTCTCTCCCTGAGTGTGTACAAGTGCAGAGTTACTGTCTCTCCCTGAGTGTGTACAAGTGCAGAATTACTCTCCCTCCCTGAGTGTGTACAAGTGCACAGTTACTGTCCCTCCCTGAGTGTGTACAAGTGCACAGTTACTGTCTCTCACTGTGTGTGTACAAGTGCAGAGTTACTGTCTCTCCCTGAGTGTGTACAAGTGCAGAGTTACTCTCTCTCCCTGAGTGTGTACAAACGCACAGTTACTGTCCCTCTCTGAGTGTGTACAAGTGCACAGTTACTCTCCCTCCCTGAGTGTGTACAAGTGCACAGTTATTGTCCCTCCCTGAGTGTGTACAAGTGCAGAGTTACTGTCTCTCCCTGAGTGTGTACAAGTGCAGAATTACTCTCCCTCCCTGAGTGTGTACAAGTGCACAGTTACTGTCCCTCCCTGAGTGTGTACAAGTGCACAGTTACTGTCTCTCACTGTGTGTGTACAAGTGCAGAGTTACTGTCTCTCCCTGAGTGTGTACAAGTGCACAGTTACTGTCTCTCCCTGAGTGTGTACAAGTGTAGAGTTACTCTCCCTCCCTGAGTGTGTACAAGTGCACAGTTACTGTCTCTCACTGTGTGTGTACAAGTGCAGAGTTACTGTCTCTCCCTGAGTGTGTACAAGTGCACAGTTACTCTCCCTCCCTGAGTGTGTACAAGTGCACAGTTACTGTCTCTCACTGTGTGTGTACAAGTGCAGAGTTACTGTCTCTCCCTGAGTGTGTACAAGTGCACAGTTAATCTCCCTCCCTGAGTGTGTACAAGTGCAGAGTTACTGTCCCTCCCTGAGTGTGTACAAGTGCACAGTTACTGTCCCTCCCTGAGTGTGTACAAGTGTAGAGTTTCTCTCCCTCCCTGAGTGTGTACAAGTGCACAGTTACTCTCCCTCCCTGAGTGTGTACAAGTGCAGAGTTACTGTCCCTCCCTGAGTGTGTACAAGTGCACAGTTACTGTCTCTCCCTGAGTGTGTACAAGTGTAGAGTTACTCTCCCTCCCTGAGTGTGTACAAGTGCAGAGTTACTCTCCCTCCCTGAGTGTGTACAAGTGCAGAGTTACTGTCTCTCCCTGAGTGTGTACAAGTGCACAGTTACTGTCTCTCCCTGAGTGTGTACAAGTGCACAGTTACTGTCTCTCCCTGAGTGTGTACAAGTGCAGAGTTACTCTCTCTCCCTGAGTGTGTACAAGTGCAGAGTTACTCTCCCTCCCTGAGTGTGTACAAGTGCAGAGTTACTGTCTCTCCCTGAGTGTGTACAAGTGCACAGTTACTGTCTCTCCCTGAGTGTGTACAAGTGCACAGTTACTGTCCCTCCCTGAGTGTGTACAAGTGCAGAGTTACTCTCTCTCCCTGAGTGTGTACAAGTGCACAGTTACTGTCTCTCCCTGAGTGTGTACAAGTGTAGAGTTGCTCTCTCTCCCTGAGTGTGTACAAGTGCACAGTTACTGTCCCTCCCTGAGTGTGTACAAGTGCACAGTTACTGTCCCTCCCTGAGTGTGTACAAGTGCAGAGTTACTGTCTCTCCCTGAGTGTGTACAAGTGCACAGTTACTGTCTCTCCCTGAGTGTGTACAAGTGCACAGTTACTGTCCCTCCCTGAGTGTGTACAAGTGCAGAGTTACTCTCTCTCCCTGAGTGTGTACAAGTGCACAGTTACTGTCTCTCCCTGAGTGTGTACAAGTGTAGAGTTGCTCTCTCTCCCTGAGTGTGTACAAGTGCACAGTAACACTCCCTCCCTGAGTGTGTACAAGTGCACAGTTCCTCTCTCTCCCTGTGTGTGTACAAGTGCAGAGTTACTGTCCCTCCTGAGTGTGTACAAGTGCACAGTTACTCTCTCTCCCTGAGTGTGTACAAGTGCAGTTACTCTCCCTCCCTGAGTGTGTGCAAGTGCAGAGTTACTGTCCCTCCCTGAGTGTGTGCAAGTGCAGAGTTACTGTCCCTCCCTGAGTGTGTACAAGTGCAGAGTTACTCTCTCTCCCTGAGTGTGTACAAGTGCAGAGTTACTCTCCCTCCCTGAGTGAGTACACGTGCATAGTTACTGTCCCTCCCTGAGTGTGTACAAGTGCACAGTTACTCTCCCTCCCTGAGTGTGTACAAGTGCACAGTTACTGTCTCTCCCTGAGTGTGTACAAGTGCACAGTTAGTCTCTCTCCCTGAGTGTGTACAAGTGCAGAGTTACTGTCCCTCCCTGAGTGTGTACAAGTGCAGAGTTACTCTCTCTCCCTGAGTGTGTACAAGTGCAGAGTTACTGTCCCTCTCTGAGTGTGTACAAGTGCAGAGTTACTGTCTCTCCCTGAGTGTGTACAAGTGCACAGTTACTCTCCCTCCCTGAGTGCGTACAAGTGCAGAGTTACTGTCTCTCCCTGAGTGTGTACAAGTGCACAGTTACTCTCCCTCCCTGAGTGTGCACAAGTGCACAGTTACTGTCCCTCCCTGAGTGTGTACAAGTGCAGAGTTACTCTCCCTCCCTGAGTGTGTACAAGTGCAGAGTTACTCTCTCTCCCTGAGTGTGTACAAGTGCACAGTTACTCTCTCTCCCTGAGTGTGTACAAGTGCAGAGTTACTGTCCCTCCCTGAGTGTGTACAAGTGCACAGTTACTGTCCCTCCCTGAGTGTGTACAAGTGCAGAGTTACTCTCTCTCCCTGAGTGTGTACAAGTGCAGAGTTACTCTCCCTCCCTGAGTGTGTACAAGTGCAGAGTTACTGTCCCTCCCTGAGTGTGTACAAGTGCACAGTTACTGTCCCTCCCTGAGTGTGTACAAGTGCAGAGTTACTCTCTCTCCCTGAGTGTGTACAAGTGCACAGTTACTGTCCCTCCCTGAGTGTGTACAAGTGCACAGTTACTGTCCCTCCCTGAGTGTGTACAACTGCACAGTTACTCTCCCTCCCTGAGTGTGTACAAGTGCACAGTAACACTCCCTCCCTGAGTGTGTACAAGTGCACAGTTCCTCTCTCTCCCTGTGTGTGTACAAGTGCAGAGTTACTGTCCCTCCCTGAGTGTGTACAAGTGCACAGTTACTCTCTCTCCCTGAGTGTGTACAAGTGCAGTTACTCTCCCTCCCTGAGTGTGTGCAAGTGCAGAGTTACTGTCCCTCCCTGAGTGTGTGCAAGTGCAGAGTTACTGTCCCTCCCTGAGTGTGTACAAGTGCACAGTTACTGTCTCTCCCTGAGTGTGTACAAGTGCAGAGTTACTCTCTCTCCCTGAGTGTGTACAAGTGCAGAGTTACTCTCCCTCCCTGAGTGTGTACACGTGCACAGTTACTGTCCCTCCCTGAGTGTGTACAAGTGCACAGTTACTCTCCCTCCCTGAGTGTGTACAAGTGCACAGTTACTGTCCCTCCCTGAGTGTGTACAAGTGTAGAGTTACTTTCTCTCCCTGAGTGTGTACAAGTGCAGAGTTACTGTCCCTCCCTGAGTGTGTACAAGTGCACAGTTACTGTCTCTCCCTGAGTGTGTACAAGTGCACAGTTACTGTCCCTCCCTGAGTGTGTACAAGTGCACAGTTACTGTCTCTCCCTGAGTGTGTACAAGTGCACAGTTACTGTCCCTCCCTGAGTGTGTACAAGTGCAGTGTTACTGTCCCTCCCTGAGTGTGTACAAGTGCACAGTTACTGTCCCTCCCTGAGTGTGTACAAGTGTAGAGTTACTCTCCCTCCCTGAGTGTGTACAAGTGCACAGTTACTGTCCCTCCCTGAGTGTGTACAAGTGCAGAGTTACTGTCTCTCCCTGAGTGTGTACAAGTGCAGAGTTACTCTCTCTCCCTGAGTGTGTACAAGTGCACAGTTACTGTCCCTCCCTGAGTGTGTACAAGTGCACAGTTACTGTCCCTCTCTGAGTGTGTACAAGTGCACAGTTACTCTCCCTCCCTGAGTGTGTACAAGTGCACAGTTACTGTCCCTCCCTGAGTGTGTACAAGTGCAGAGTTACTGTCTCTCCCTGAGTGTGTACAAGTGCAGAATTACTCTCCCTCCCTGAGTGTGTACAAGTGCACAGTTACTGTCCCTCCCTGAGTGTGTACAAGTGGACAGTTACTGTCTCTCACTGTGTGTGTACAAGTGCAGAGTTACTGTCTCTCCCTGAGTGTGTACAAGTGCACAGTTACTCTCCCTCCCTGAGTGTGTACAAGTGCACAGTTACTGTCTCTCACTGTGTGTGTACAAGTGCACAGTTACTGTCTCTCCCTGAGTGTGTACAAGTGCAGAGTTACTGTCCCTCCCTGAGTGTGTACAAGTGCACAGTTACTGTCCCTCCCTGAGTGTGTACAAGTGTAGAGTTACTCTCCCTCCCTGAGTGTGTACAAGTGCACAGTTACTCTCCCTCCCTGAGTGTGTACAAGTGCAGAGTTACTGTCCCTCCCAGAGTGTGTACAAGTGCACAGTTACTGTCTCTCCCTGAGTGTGTACAAGTGTAGAGTTACTCTCCCTCCCTGAGTGTGTACAAGTGCAGAGTTACTCTCCCTCCCTGAGTGTGTACAAGTGCAGAGTTACTGTCTCTCCCTGAGTGTGTACAAGTGCACAGTTACTGTCTCTCCCTGAGTGTGTACAAGTGCACAGTTACTGTCCCTCCCTGAGTGTGTACAAGTGCAGAGTTACTCTCTCTCCCTGAGTGTGTACAAGTGCACAGTTACTGTCTCTCCCTGAGTGTGTACAAGTGTAGAGTTGCTCTCTCTCCCTGAGTGTGTACAAGTGCACAGTTACTGTCTCTCCCTGAGTGTGTACAAGTGCAGAGTTACTCTCTCTCCCTGAGTGTGTACAAGTGCACAGTTACTGTCCCTCCCTGAGTGTGTACAAGTGCACAGTTACTGTCTCTCCCTGAGTGTGTACAAGTGCACAGTTACTGTCCCTCCCTGAGTGTGTACAAGTGCACAGTTACTGTCTCTCCCTGAGTGTGTACAAGTGCAGAGTTACTCTCCCTCCCTGAGTGTGTACAAGTGCACAGTTACTAACTCTCACTGTGTGTGTACAAGTGCAGAGTTACTGTCTCTCCCTGAGTGTGTACAAGTGCACAGTTACTGTGTCTCCCTGAGTGTGTACAAGTGCACAGTTACTGTGTCTCCCTGAGTGTGTACAAGTGCACAGTTACTGTCCCTCCCTGAGTGTGTACAAGTGCACAGTTACTGTCTCTCACTGTGTGTGTACAAGTGCAGAGTTACTGTCTCTCCCTGAGTGTGTACAAGTGCACAGTTACTGTCCCTCCCTGAGTGTGTACAAGTGCACAGTTACTGTCTCTCACTGTGTGTGTACAAGTGCAGAGTTTCTGTCTCTCCCTGAGTGTGTACAGGTGCACAGTTACTGTCCCTCCCTGAGTGTGTACAAGTGCACAGTTACTGTCTCTCCCTGAGTGTGTACAAGTGCAGAGTTACTGTCTCTCCCTGAGTGTGTACAAGTGCAGAATTACTCTCCCTCCCTGAGTGTGTACAAGTGCACAGTTACTGTCCCTCCCTGAGTGTGTACAAGTGCACAGTTACTGTCTCTCACTGTGTGTGTACAAGTGCACAGTTACTGTCTCTCCCTGAGTGTGTACAAGTGCAGAGTTACTCTCTCTCCCTGAGTGTGTACAAGTGCAGTTACTGTCCCTCCCTGAGTGTGTACAAGTGCACAGTTACTGTCCCTCTCTGAGTGTGTACAAGTGCACAGTTACTCTCCCTCCCTGAGTGTGTACAAGTGCACAGTTACTGTCCCTCCCTGAGTGTGTACAAGTGCACAGTTACTGTCTCTCACTGTGTGTGTACAAGTGCACAGTTACTCTCCCTCCCTGAGTGTGTACAAGTGCACAGTTACTGTCTCTCCCTGAGTGTGTACAAGTGCACAGTTACTGTCTCTCCCTGAGTGTGTACAAGTGCAGAGTTACTCTCCCTCCCTGAGTGTGTACAAGTGCACAGTTACTGTCTCTCACTGTGTGTGTACAAGTGCAGAGTTACTGTCTCTCCCTGAGTGTGTACAAGTGCACAGTTACTGTCTCTCCCTGAGTGTGTACAAGTGTAGAGTTACTCTCCCTCCCTGAGTGTGTACAAGTGCACAGTTACTGTCTCTCACTGTGTGTGTACAAGTGCAGAGTTACTGTCTCTCCCTGAGTGTGTACAAGTGCACAGTTAATCTCCCTCCCTGAGTGTGTACAAGTGCAGAGTTACTGTCCCTCTCTGAGTGTGTACAAGTGCACAGTTACTGTCCCTCCCTGAGTGTGTACAAGTGTAGAGTTTCTCTCCCTCCCTGAGTGTGTACAAGTGCACAGTTACTCTCCCTCCCTGAGTGTGTACAAGTGCAGAGTTACTGTCCCTCCCTGAGTGTGTACAAGTGCACAGTTACTGTCTCTCCCTGAGTGTGTACAAGTGCAGAGTTACTCTCCCTCCCTGAGTGTGTACAAGTGCAGAGTTACTGTCTCTCCCTGAGTGTGTACAAGTGCACAGTTACTGTCTCTCCCTGAGTGTGTACAAGTGCACAGTTACTGTCCCTCCCTGAGTGTGTACAAGTGCAGAGTTACTCTCTCTCCCTGAGTGTGTACAAGTGCACAGTTACTGTCTCTCCCTGAGTGTGTACAAGTGTAGAGTTGCTCTCTCTCCCTGAGTGTGTACAAGTGCACAGTTACTGTCCCTCCCTGAGTGTGTACAAGTGCACAGTTACTGTCCCTCCCTGAGTGTGTACAAGTGCACAGTTACTGTCTCTACCTGAGTGTGTCCAAGTGCACAGTTACTGTCCCTCTCTGAGTGTGTACAAGTGCACAGTTACTCTCCCTCCCTGAGTGTGTACAAGTGCACAGTTATTGTCCCTCCCTGAGTGTGTACAAGTGCAGAGTTACTGTCTCTCCCTGAGTGTGTACAAGTGCAGAATTACTCTCCCTCCCTGAGTGTGTACAAGTGCACAGTTACTGTCCCTCCCTGAGTGTGTACAAGTGCACAGTTACTGTCTCTCACTGTGTGTGTACAAGTGCAGAGTTACTGTCTCTCCCTGAGTGTGTACAAGTGCACAGTTACTGTCTCTCCCTGAGTGTGTACAAGTGTAGAGTTACTCTCCCTCCCTGAGTGTGTACAAGTGCACAGTTACTGTCTCTCACTGTGTGTGTACAAGTGCAGAGTTACTGTCTCTCCCTGAGTGTGTACAAGTGCACAGTTACTCTCCCTCCCTGAGTGTGTACAAGTGCACAGTTACTGTCTCTCACTGTGTGTGTACAAGTGCAGAGTTACTGTCTCTCCCTGAGTGTGTACAAGTGCACAGTTAATCTCCCTCCCTGAGTGTGTACAAGTGCAGAGTTACTGTCCCTCCCTGAGTGTGTACAAGTGCACAGTTACTGTCCCTCCCTGAGTGTGTACAAGTGTAGAGTTTCTCTCCCTCCCTGAGTGTGTACAAGTGCACAGTTACTCTCCCTCCCTGAGTGTGTACAAGTGCAGAGTTACTGTCCCTCCCTGAGTGTGTACAAGTGCACAGTTACTGTCTCTCCCTGAGTGTGTACAAGTGTAGAGTTACTCTCCCTCCCTGAGTGTGTACAAGTGCAGAGTTACTCTCCCTCCCTGAGTGTGTACAAGTGCAGAGTTACTGTCTCTCCCTGAGTGTGTACAAGTGCACAGTTACTGTCTCTCCCTGAGTGTGTACAAGTGCACAGTTACTGTCTCTCCCTGAGTGTGTACAAGTGCAGAGTTACTCTCTCTCCCTGAGTGTGTACAAGTGCAGAGTTACTCTCCCTCCCTGAGTGTGTACAAGTGCAGAGTTACTGTCTCTCCCTGAGTGTGTACAAGTGCACAGTTACTGTCTCTCCCTGAGTGTGTACAAGTGCACAGTTACTGTCCCTCCCTGAGTGTGTACAAGTGCAGAGTTACTCTCTCTCCCTGAGTGTGTACAAGTGCACAGTTACTGTCTCTCCCTGAGTGTGTACAAGTGTAGAGTTGCTCTCTCTCCCTGAGTGTGTACAAGTGCACAGTTACTGTCCCTCCCTGAGTGTGTACAAGTGCACAGTTACTGTCCCTCCCTGAGTGTGTACAAGTGCAGAGTTACTGTCTCTCCCTGAGTGTGTACAAGTGCACAGTTACTGTCTCTCCCTGAGTGTGTACAAGTGCACAGTTACTGTCCCTCCCTGAGTGTGTACAAGTGCAGAGTTACTCTCTCTCCCTGAGTGTGTACAAGTGCACAGTTACTGTCTCTCCCTGAGTGTGTACAAGTGTAGAGTTGCTCTCTCTCCCTGAGTGTGTACAAGTGCACAGTAACACTCCCTCCCTGAGTGTGTACAAGTGCACAGTTCCTCTCTCTCCCTGTGTGTGTACAAGTGCAGAGTTACTGTCCCTCCTGAGTGTGTACAAGTGCACAGTTACTCTCTCTCCCTGAGTGTGTACAAGTGCAGTTACTCTCCCTCCCTGAGTGTGTGCAAGTGCAGAGTTACTGTCCCTCCCTGAGTGTGTGCAAGTGCAGAGTTACTGTCCCTCCCTGAGTGTGTACAAGTGCAGAGTTACTCTCTCTCCCTGAGTGTGTACAAGTGCAGAGTTACTCTCCCTCCCTGAGTGAGTACACGTGCATAGTTACTGTCCCTCCCTGAGTGTGTACAAGTGCACAGTTACTCTCCCTCCCTGAGTGTGTACAAGTGCACAGTTACTGTCTCTCCCTGAGTGTGTACAAGTGCACAGTTAGTCTCTCTCCCTGAGTGTGTACAAGTGCAGAGTTACTGTCCCTCCCTGAGTGTGTACAAGTGCAGAGTTACTCTCTCTCCCTGAGTGTGTACAAGTGCAGAGTTACTGTCCCTCTCTGAGTGTGTACAAGTGCAGAGTTACTGTCTCTCCCTGAGTGTGTACAAGTGCACAGTTACTCTCCCTCCCTGAGTGCGTACAAGTGCAGAGTTACTGTCTCTCCCTGAGTGTGTACAAGTGCACAGTTACTCTCCCTCCCTGAGTGTGCACAAGTGCACAGTTACTGTCCCTCCCTGAGTGTGTACAAGTGCAGAGTTACTCTCCCTCCCTGAGTGTGTACAAGTGCAGAGTTACTCTCTCTCCCTGAGTGTGTACAAGTGCACAGTTACTCTCTCTCCCTGAGTGTGTACAAGTGCAGAGTTACTGTCCCTCCCTGAGTGTGTACAAGTGCACAGTTACTGTCCCTCCCTGAGTGTGTACAAGTGCAGAGTTACTCTCTCTCCCTGAGTGTGTACAAGTGCAGAGTTACTCTCCCTCCCTGAGTGTGTACAAGTGCAGAGTTACTGTCCCTCCCTGAGTGTGTACAAGTGCACAGTTACTGTCCCTCCCTGAGTGTGTACAAGTGCAGAGTTACTCTCTCTCCCTGAGTGTGTACAAGTGCACAGTTACTGTCCCTCCCTGAGTGTGTACAAGTGCACAGTTACTGTCCCTCCCTGAGTGTGTACAACTGCACAGTTACTCTCCCTCCCTGAGTGTGTACAAGTGCACAGTAACACTCCCTCCCTGAGTGTGTACAAGTGCACAGTTCCTCTCTCTCCCTGTGTGTGTACAAGTGCAGAGTTACTGTCCCTCCCTGAGTGTGTACAAGTGCACAGTTACTCTCTCTCCCTGAGTGTGTACAAGTGCAGTTACTCTCCCTCCCTGAGTGTGTGCAAGTGCAGAGTTACTGTCCCTCCCTGAGTGTGTGCAAGTGCAGAGTTACTGTCCCTCCCTGAGTGTGTACAAGTGCACAGTTACTGTCTCTCCCTGAGTGTGTACAAGTGCAGAGTTACTCTCTCTCCCTGAGTGTGTACAAGTGCAGAGTTACTCTCCCTCCCTGAGTGTGTACACGTGCACAGTTACTGTCCCTCCCTGAGTGTGTACAAGTGCACAGTTACTCTCCCTCCCTGAGTGTGTACAAGTGCACAGTTACTGTCCCTCCCTGAGTGTGTACAAGTGTAGAGTTACTTTCTCTCCCTGAGTGTGTACAAGTGCAGAGTTACTGTCCCTCCCTGAGTGTGTACAAGTGCACAGTTACTGTCTCTCCCTGAGTGTGTACAAGTGCACAGTTACTGTCCCTCCCTGAGTGTGTACAAGTGCACAGTTACTGTCTCTCCCTGAGTGTGTACAAGTGCACAGTTACTGTCCCTCCCTGAGTGTGTACAAGTGCAGTGTTACTGTCCCTCCCTGAGTGTGTACAAGTGCACAGTTACTGTCCCTCCCTGAGTGTGTACAAGTGTAGAGTTACTCTCCCTCCCTGAGTGTGTACAAGTGCACAGTTACTCTCCCTCCCTGAGTGTGTACAAGTGCAGAGTTACTGTCTCTCCCTGAGTGTGTACAAGTGCAGAGTTACTCTCTCTCCCTGAGTGTGTACAAGTGCACAGTTACTGTCCCTCCCTGAGTGTGTACAAGTGCACAGTTACTGTCCCTCTCTGAGTGTGTACAAGTGCACAGTTACTCTCCCTCCCTGAGTGTGTACAAGTGCACAGTTACTGTCCCTCCCTGAGTGTGTACAAGTGCAGAGTTACTGTCTCTCCCTGAGTGTGTACAAGTGCAGAATTACTCTCCCTCCCTGAGTGTGTACAAGTGCACAGTTACTGTCCCTCCCTGAGTGTGTACAAGTGGACAGTTACTGTCTCTCACTGTGTGTGTACAAGTGCAGAGTTACTGTCTCTCCCTGAGTGTGTACAAGTGCACAGTTACTCTCCCTCCCTGAGTGTGTACAAGTGCACAGTTACTGTCTCTCACTGTGTGTGTACAAGTGCACAGTTACTGTCTCTCCCTGAGTGTGTACAAGTGCAGAGTTACTGTCCCTCCCTGAGTGTGTACAAGTGCACAGTTACTGTCCCTCCCTGAGTGTGTACAAGTGTAGAGTTACTCTCCCTCCCTGAGTGTGTACAAGTGCACAGTTACTCTCCCTCCCTGAGTGTGTACAAGTGCAGAGTTACTGTCCCTCCCAGAGTGTGTACAAGTGCACAGTTACTGTCTCTCCCTGAGTGTGTACAAGTGTAGAGTTACTCTCCCTCCCTGAGTGTGTACAAGTGCAGAGTTACTCTCCCTCCCTGAGTGTGTACAAGTGCAGAGTTACTGTCTCTCCCTGAGTGTGTACAAGTGCACAGTTACTGTCTCTCCCTGAGTGTGTACAAGTGCACAGTTACTGTCCCTCCCTGAGTGTGTACAAGTGCAGAGTTACTCTCTCTCCCTGAGTGTGTACAAGTGCACAGTTACTGTCTCTCCCTGAGTGTGTACAAGTGTAGAGTTGCTCTCTCTCCCTGAGTGTGTACAAGTGCACAGTTACTGTCTCTCCCTGAGTGTGTACAAGTGCAGAGTTACTCTCTCTCCCTGAGTGTGTACAAGTGCACAGTTACTGTCCCTCCCTGAGTGTGTACAAGTGCACAGTTACTGTCTCTCCCTGAGTGTGTACAAGTGCACAGTTACTGTCCCTCCCTGAGTGTGTACAAGTGCACAGTTACTGTCTCTCCCTGAGTGTGTACAAGTGCAGAGTTACTCTCCCTCCCTGAGTGTGTACAAGTGCACAGTTACTAACTCTCACTGTGTGTGTACAAGTGCAGAGTTACTGTCTCTCCCTGAGTGTGTACAAGTGCACAGTTACTGTGTCTCCCTGAGTGTGTACAAGTGCACAGTTACTGTGTCTCCCTGAGTGTGTACAAGTGCACAGTTACTGTCCCTCCCTGAGTGTGTACAAGTGCACAGTTATTGTCTCTCACTGTGTGTGTACAAGTGCAGAGTTACTGTCTCTCCCTGAGTGTGTACAAGTGCACAGTTACTGTCCCTCCCTGAGTGTGTACAAGTGCACAGTTACTGTCTGTCACTGTGTGTGTACAAGTGCAGAGTTTCTGTCTCTCCCTGAGTGTGTACAGGTGCACAGTTACTGTCCCTCCCTGAGTGTGTACAAGTGCACAGTTACTGTCTCTCCCTGAGTGTGTACAAGTGCAGAGTTACTGTCTCTCCCTGAGTGTGTACAAGTGCAGAATTACTCTCCCTCCCTGAGTGTGTACAAGTGCACAGTTACTGTCCCTCCCTGAGTGTGTACAAGTGCACAGTTACTGTCTCTCACTGTGTGTGTACAAGTGCACAGTTACTGTCTCTCCCTGAGTGTGTACAAGTGCAGAGTTACTCTCTCTCCCTGAGTGTGTACAAGTGCAGTTACTGTCCCTCCCTGAGTGTGTACAAGTGCACAGTTACTGTCCCTCTCTGAGTGTGTACAAGTGCACAGTTACTCTCCCTCCCTGAGTGTGTACAAGTGCACAGTTACTGTCCCTCCCTGAGTGTGTACAAGTGCACAGTTACT
Organism: Chiloscyllium plagiosum; assembly: GCF_037043375.1. NCBI lineage: Eukaryota > Metazoa > Chordata > Chondrichthyes > Orectolobiformes > Hemiscylliidae > Chiloscyllium > Chiloscyllium plagiosum. The sequence goes on from NW_028270176.1 coordinate 19,135,061, forward strand.
GTCTCTCACTGTGTGTGTACAAGTGCACAGTTACTCTCCCTCCCTGAGTGTGTACAAGTGCACAGTTACTGTCTCTCCCTGAGTGTGTACAAGTGCACAGTTACTGTCTCTCCCTGAGTGTGTACAAGTGCAGAGTTACTCTCCCTCCCTGAGTGTGTACAAGTGCACAGTTACTGTCTCTCACTGTGTGTGTACAAGTGCAGAGTTACTGTCTCTCCCTGAGTGTGTACAAGTGCACAGTTACTGTCTCTCCCTGAGTGTGTACAAGTGTAGAGTTACTCTCCCTCCCTGAGTGTGTACAAGTGCACAGTTACTGTCTCTCACTGTGTGTGTACAAGTGCAGAGTTACTGTCTCTCCCTGAGTGTGTACAAGTGCACAGTTAATCTCCCTCCCTGAGTGTGTACAAGTGCAGAGTTACTGTCCCTCTCTGAGTGTGTACAAGTGCACAGTTACTGTCCCTCCCTGAGTGTGTACAAGTGTAGAGTTTCTCTCCCTCCCTGAGTGTGTACAAGTGCACAGTTACTCTCCCTCCCTGAGTGTGTACAAGTGCAGAGTTACTGTCCCTCCCTGAGTGTGTACAAGTGCACAGTTACTGTCTCTCCCTGAGTGTGTACAAGTGCAGAGTTACTCTCCCTCCCTGAGTGTGTACAAGTGCAGAGTTACTGTCTCTCCCTGAGTGTGTACAAGTGCACAGTTACTGTCTCTCCCTGAGTGTGTACAAGTGCACAGTTACTGTCCCTCCCTGAGTGTGTACAAGTGCAGAGTTACTCTCTCTCCCTGAGTGTGTACAAGTGCACAGTTACTGTCTCTCCCTGAGTGTGTACAAGTGTAGAGTTGCTCTCTCTCCCTGAGTGTGTACAAGTGCACAGTTACTGTCCCTCCCTGAGTGTGTACAAGTGCACAGTTACTGTCCCTCCCTGAGTGTGTACAAGTGCACAGTTACTGTCTCTACCTGAGTGTGTCCAAGTGCACAGTTACTGTCCCTCCCTGAGTGTGTACAAGTGCACAGTTACTGTCTCTCCCTGAGTGTGTACAAGTGCACAGTTACTGTCCCTCCCTGAGTGTGTACAAGTGCACAGTTACTGTCTCTCCCTGAGTGTGTACAAGTGCAGAGTTACTCTCCCTCCCTGAGTGTGTACAAGTGCACAGTTACTAACTCTCACTGTGTGTGTGCAAGTGCAGAGTTACTGTCTCTCCCTGAGTGTGTACAAGTGCACAGTTACTGTGTCTCCCTGATTGTGTACAAGTGCACAGTTACTGTGTCTCCCTGAGTGTGTACAAGTGCACAGTTACTGTCCCTCCCTGAGTGTGTACAACTGCACAGTTACTGTCCCTCCCTGAGTGTGTACAAGAGCAGAGTTACTGTCTCTCCCTGAGTGTGTACAAGTGCACAGTTACTGTCTCTCCCTGAGTGTGTACAAGTGCACAGTTACTGTCTCTCCCTGAGTGTGTACGTGTAGAGTTACTCTCTCTCCCTGAGTGTGTTCAAGTGCACAGTTACTGTCTCTCCCTGAGTGTGTACAAGTGCAGAGTTACTCTCTCTCCCTGAGTGTGTACAAGTGCACAGTTACTCTCCCTCCCTGAGTGTGTACAAGTGCACAGTTACTTTCTCTCCCGGAGTGTGTACAAGTGCACAGTTACTGTCTCTCCCTGAGTGTGTACGTGTAGAGTTACTCTCTCTCCCTGAGTGTGTTCAAGTGCACAGTTACTGTCTCTCCCTGAGTGTGTACAATTGCAGAGTTACTCTCCCTCCCTGAGTGTGTACAAGTGCACAGTTACTCTCTCTCCCTGAGTGTGTACAAGTGCACAGTTACTGTCCCTCCCTGAGTGTGTACAAGTGCAGAGTTCCTCTCCCTCCCTGAGTGTGTACAAGTGCACAGTTACTGTCTCCCTGAGTGTGTACAAGTGCACAGTTACTGTCTCTCCCTGAGTGTGTACAAGTGCAGAGTTCCTCTCCCTCCCTGAGTGTGTACAAGTGCACAGTTACTGTCCCTCCCTGAGTGTGTACAAGTGCAGAGTTACTGTCTCTCCCTGAGTGTGTACAAGTGCACAGTTACTGTCTCTCCCTGAGTGTGTACAAGTGCAGAGTTCCTCTCCCTCCCTGAGTGTGTACAAGTGCACAGTTACTGTCTCTCCCTGAGTGTGTACAAGTGCACAGTTACTGTCTCTCCCTGAGTGTGTACAAGTGCACAGTTACTGTCTCTCCCTGAGTGTGTACAAGTGCAGAGTTCCTCTCCCTCCCTGAGTGTGTACAAGTGCAGAGTTACTCTCTCTCCCTGAGTGTGTACAAGTGCACAGTTACTGTCTCTCCCTGAGTGTGTACAAGTGCACAGTTACTCTCTCTCCCTGAGTGTGTACAAGTGCACAGTTACTGTCTCTCCCTGAGTGTGTACAAATGCACAGTTACTGTCCCTCCCTGAGTGTGTACAAGTGCAGAGTTACTCTCCCTCCCTGAGTGTGTACAAGTGCACAGTTACTGTCTCTCCCTGAGTGTGTACAAGTGCACAGTTACTGTCTCTCCCTGAGTGTGTACAAGTGTAGAGTTACTCTCTCTCCCTGAGTGTGTACAAGTGCACAGTTACTGTCTCTCCCTGAGTGTGTACAAGTGCACAGTTACTGTCTCTCCCTGAGTGTGTACAAGTGTAGAGTTACACTCTCTCCATGAGTGTGTACAAGTGCACAGTTACTCTCCCTCCCTGAGTGTGTAGAAGTGCACAGTTACTCTCTCTCCCTGAGTGTGTACAAGTGCAGAGTTACTCTCCCTCCCTGAGTGTGTACAAGTGCACAGTTACTGTCTCTCCCTGAGTGTGTACCAGTGCACAGTTACTCTCTCTCCCTGAGTGTGTACAAGTGCACAGTTACTGTCCCTCCCTGAGTGTGTACAAGTGCACAGTTACTGTCTCTCCCTGAGTGTGTACAAGTGCACAGTTACTCTCCCTCCCTGAGTGTGTACAAGTGCACAGTTACTGTCTCTCCCTGAGTGTGTACAAGTGCACAGTTACTCTCTCTCCCTGAGTGTGTACAAGTGCAGAGTTACTGTCTCTCCCTGAGTGTGTACAAGTGCACATTTACTCTCTCTCCCTGAGTGTGTACAAGTGCACAGTTACTCTCTCTCCCTGAGTGTGTACAAGTGCAGAGTTACTGTCTCTCCCTGAGTGTGTACAAGTGCACAGTTACTCTCTCTCCCTGAGTGTGTACCAGTGCACAGTTACTCTCTCTCCCTGAGTGTGTACAAGTGCACAGTTACTGTCCCTCCCTGAGTGTGTACAAGTGCACAGTTACTGTCTCTCCCTGAGTGTGTACAAGTGCACAGTTACTCTCTCTCCCTGAGTGTGTACAAGTGCAGAGTTACTGTCTCTCCCTGAGTGTGTACAAGTGCACAGTTACTCTCTCTCCCTGAGTGTGTACAAGTGCACAGTTACTGTCTCTCCCTGAGTGTGTACAAGTGCACAGTTACTCTCCCTCCCTGAGTGTGTACAAGTGCACAGTTACTGTCTCTCCCTGAGTGTGTACAAGTGCACAGTTACTCTCTCTCCCTGAGTGTGTACAAGTGCAGAGTTACTGTCTCTCCCTGAGTGTGTACAAGTGCACATTTACTCTCTCTCCCTGAGTGTGTACAAGTGCACAGTTACTCTCTCTCCCTGAGTGTGTACAAGTGCAGAGTTACTGTCTCTCCCTGAGTGTGTACAAGTGCACAGTTGCTCTCTCTCCCTGAGTGTGTACAAGTGCACAGTTAGTCTCTCTCCCTGAGTGTGTACAAGTGCAGAGTTACTGTCTCTCCCTGAGTGTGTACAAGTGCACAGTTACTGTCTCTCCCTGAGTGTGTACAAGTGCACAGTTACTGTCTCTCCCTGAGTACAGGAGTTGGGAGGTCATGTTGCGGCTGGACAGGACATTAGTTAGGGGCCACCGTTGGAATATTGCGTGTTATTCTGGCCACCCGTCTATAAAAATAATATTATTAAATCAGAAAGGATTTACTCGGCTTGAAGGTTTGTGTTATAAGGAGAGATTCGGGAGGTTGGGACAGAAATAGAGATGTACAGCACAGAAGCAGACCCTTCGGCCCAGCGCGGCCATGCTGACCCAGATATCCTAACCCAATCTCGTCCCACCTGCCAGCACCCGGCCCATATCCCTCCAAACCCTTCCTATTCATGTCCCCATCCAAATGCCTCTTAAATGTTGTCATTGTACCAGCCTCCACCACATCCTCTGGCACCCTCTCTGATACCATCCAGAGGAAGAGAGAGACAAGGGGCAGAGAGAGAGAAAGAGAGAGAGAGACAGGGAGAGAGAGAGAGAGAGAGCAGGTCAGGCAGGGACAGAGCTGTGTGGGGGGTGGTTGTGGGGTTGGGTTTGTTCCTGGTCCTGCAGTGACCCGGGAGGATGGGAGTCCCCTGTCCCAGCCTCACTGTTCCCCTCCCGTTCCCCGAATCCCCCAGACCCCCCTCTGGAGAGCCCCCTCCTCCCTGATCCCGGTCCTCTCTCTCTCTCTCTCTCTCTGCAGATGCCCCGGAGTTCCGTGCGGATCAGCTGGATGTGGTTCCAGCTCAGGAACACGGAGCCACTGTCCTTCCGATCAGAATCTCGGCCAATCCCCCAAACCTGACCTACACCTGGAGCAGGAACCAGCAACCCCTGGGCAAAGGTCAGGTCTGAGGACCAGGAGGCCCATCTCCCGTCAGCACGAGCCAACGGGGGAGGGGGGAGGGGGAGAGGGGGGGAGAGGGAGGGGGGGAGGGGGAGGGGGAGAGGGGGAGGGGGAGGCGGGGAGGGGGAGGGGGAGAGGGAGGGGGAGAGAGGGAGGGGAGGAGGGGAGGGGGAGGGAGAGGGGGAGAGGGAGTGGGAGAGGGGGGAGGGGGAGAGGGGGAGGGGGAGAGGGATGGGGAGAGGGGGGAGGGGAGAGAGGGAGGGGGAGGGGGAGAGGAGGAGGGGGAGGGGGAGAGGAGGAGGGGGAGAGGGGGGGAGGGGGAGAGGGGGAGGGGGAGAGGGATGGGGAGAGGGGGGGGAGGAGAGAGGGAGGGGGAGGGGGAGAGGAGGAGGGGGAGGGGGAGAGGAGGAGGGGGAGAGGGAGTGGGAGAGGGGGGAGGGGGAGAGAGGGAGGGGGAGGAGGGGAGGAGGAGGGAGAGGGGGAGAGGGGAGGAGGGGGACAGGGGGAGGGGGAGGGAGAGGGGGAGAGAGGGAGGGGGAGGAGGGGAGGGGGAGTGAGAGAAGAGAGGGAGGGGGAGAGAGGGAGGGGGAGGGGGAGGGGGAGAGAGGGAGGGGGAGGGAGAGGGGGAGAGGGGAGGAGGGGGAGGGGGAGAGGGAGGGGGAGAGGGGGGAGGGGGAGGCGGAGAGGGAGGGGGAGAGAGGGAGGGGAGGGTGAGGGGGGAGGGGGAAGGAGGGACGGGGAGGGGGGAGGAGAGGGGGAGAGGGGAGGAGGGGGACGGGGGAGGGGGAGAGGGAGGGAGGGGGGAGGGAGAGGGGGAGTGAGGGAGGGGGAGAGGGAGTGAGGGGAGAGAGGGAGGGGGAGAGGGGGAGGGGGGTGAGGGAGGGGGAGAGGGAGTGAGGGGAGATAGGGGGGTAGGGAGAGAGAGGGGAGAGAGGGAGTGGGAGAGGGGGAGGGGGAGGGAGTGAGGGGAGAGAGGGAGTGGGAGAGGGGGAGGGGGAGAGGGAGGGGGAGGGGGATGGGGAGTGAGGGAGAGAGGGAGGAGGAGGGAGAGAGAGAGGGGGAGGCGGACGGGGAGTGCGGAGAGGGGGAGAGAGAGAGGGGGAGGGAGAGGGGCAGGTGGAGGAGGGAGGGTGGGAGGTGGGAGACGCACACAGACTCTTAGTGGGACACGGGCTCACCCCCCCCACCCCCCGCACAAACCCCCGACACTATGACTGGGGGACAGTGAGATGTTTGAAGGTGACAGTGCCCACTCTGTGTCACAGCTGAAAAAACCCGGCACTATGTAAATGCAGACGGATCTCTGGAGATCTGGAATCTGACTCGGGAAGATGCTGGTTTTTACCGGATCCAAGTGGCAAATCAGGAAGGAGAGAGCGAGAGGGTCATACACCTCGACGTCAAATGTAAGGCTCTGTATCTAACCCCGTGCTGTCCCTGTCCCTGGGAGTGTTTGATGGGGGACAGTGTAGAGGGAGCTTTACTCTGTATCTAACCCCGTGCTGTCCCTGTCCCTGGGAGTGTTTGATGGGGGACAGTGTAGAGGGAGCTTTACTCTGTATCTAACCCCGTGCTGTCCCTGTCCCTGGGAGTGTTTGATGGGGGACAGTGTAGAGGGAGCTTTACTCTGTATCTAACCCCGTGCTGTCCCTGTCCCTGGGAGTGTTTGATGGGGGACAGTGTAGAGGGAGCTTTACTCTGTATCTAACCCCGTGCTGTCCCTGTCCCTGGGAGTGTTTGATGGGGGACAGTGTAGAGGGAGCTTTACTCTGTATCTAACCCCGTGCTGTCCCTGTCCTGGGAGTGTTTGATGGGGGGACAGTGTAGAGGGAGCTTTACTCTGTATCTAACCCCGTGCTGCCCCTGTCCCTGGGAGTGTTTGATGGGGGGACAGTGTAGAGGGAGCTTTACTCTGTATCTAACCCCGTGCTGTCCCTGACCCTGGGAGTGTTTGATGGGGGACAGTGTAGAGGGAGTTTTACTCTGTACCTAACCCCGTGCTGTCCCTGTCCCTCGGAGTGTTTGATGGGGGAACAGTGTAGAGGGAGCTTTACTCTGTATCTAACCTTGTGCTCTCCCGATGCCTGGCTGTGTTTGATGGGGGACAGTGTAGAGGGAGCTTTACTCTGTATCTTACCCTGTGCTGTCCCTGTCCCTGGGAGTGTTTGATGGGGGACAGTGTAGAGGGAGTTTTACTCTGTACCTAACCCTGTGCTGCCCCTGTCCCTGGGAGTGTTTGATGGGGGGACAGTGTAGAGGGAGCTTTACTCTGTATCTAACCCCGTGCTGTCCCTGTCCCTCGGAGTGTTTGATGGGGTGCAGTGTAGAGGGAGCTTTACTCTGTATCTAACCCCATGATGTCCCTGTCCCTGGGAGTGTTTGATGGGGGACAGTGTAGAGGGAGCTTTACTCTGTATCTAAACCCGTGCTGTCCCTGTCCCTGGGAGTGTTTGATGGGGGGACAGTGTAGAGGGAGCTTTACTCTGTATCTAACCCCGTGCTGTCCCTGACCCTGGGAGTGTTTGATGGGGGACAGTGTAGAGGGAGTTTTACTCTGTATCTAACCCCGTGCTGTCCCTGTCCCAGGGAGTGTTTAATGGTGGACAGTGTAGAGGGAGCTTTACTCTGTATCTAACCCCGTGCTGTCCCTGGGAGTGTTTGATGGAGGGACAGTGTAGAGGGAGCTTTACTCTGTATCTAATCCCGTGCTGTCCCTGTCCCTGGGAGTGTTTGATGGGGGACAGTGTAGAGGGAGCTTTACTCTGTATCTAACCCCATGATGTCCCTGACCCTGGGAGTGTTTGATGGGGGGGGGGCAGTGTAGAGGGAGCTTTACTCTGTATCTAATCCCGTGCTGTCCCTGTCCCTGGGAGTGTTTGATGGGGGAGAGTGTAGAGGGAGCTTTACTCTGTATCTAACCCCGTGCTGTCCCTGTCCCTGTCCCTGGGAGTGTTTGATGGGGGACAGTGTAGAGAAAGCTTGACTCTGTATCTAACCCCGTGCTGTCCCTGTCCCTGGGAGTGTTTGATGGGGGACAGTGTAGAGGGAGCTTTACTCTGTATCTAACCCCGTGCTGTCCCTGTCCCTGGGAGTGTTCGATGGGGGGACAGTGTAGAGGGAGCTTTACTCTGTATCTAACCCCGTGCTGTCCCTGTTCCTGGGAGTGTTTGATGGGGGACAGTGTAGAGGAAGCTTTACTCTGTATCTAACCCCATGATGTCCCTGACCCTGGGAGTGTTTGATTGGGGGACAGTGTAGAGGGAGCTTTACTCTGTATCTAACCCCGTGCTGTCCCTGTCCCTCGGAGTGTTTGATGGGGGAACAGTGTAGAGGGAGCTTTACTCTGTATCTAACCTTGTGCTCTCCCGATGCCTGGGTGTGTTTGATGGGGGACAGTGTAGTGGGAGCTTTACTCTGTATCTTACCCTGTGCTGTCCCTGTCCCTGGGAGTGTTTGATGGGGGGACAGTGTAGAGGGAGCTTTACTCTGTATCTAACCCCGTGCTGTCCCTGTCCCTCGGAGTGTTTGATGGGGGACAGTGTAGAGGGAGCTTTACTCTGTATCTAACCCCATGATGTCCCTGTCCCTGGGAGTGTTTGATGGGGGAACAGTGTAGAGGGAGTTTTACTCTGTATCTAACCCCGTGCTGTCCCTGTCCCTGGGAGTGTTTGATGGGGGACAGTGTAGAGGGAGGTTTACTCTGTATCTAACCCCGTGCTGTCCCTGTCCCTGGGAGTGTTTGATAGGAGGGACAGTGTAGAGTGAGCTTTACTCTGTATCTAACCCCGTGCTGTCCCTGTCCTGGGAGTGTTTGATGGGGGGACAGTGTAGAGGGAGGTTTACTCTGTAACTAACCCCGTTCTGTCCCTGTCCCTGGGGGTGTTTGATGGGGGACAGTGTAGAGGGAGCTTTACTCTGTAACTAACCCCGTTCTGTCCCTGTCCCTGGGAGTGTTTGATGGGGGACAGTGTAGAGGGAGCTTTACTCTGTATCTAACCCCGTGCTGTCCCTGTCCCTGGGAGTGTTTGATTGGGGACAGTGTAGAGGGAGCTTTACTCTGTATCTAACCCCGTGCTGTCCCTGTCCCTGGGAGTGTTTGATGGGGGACAGTGTAGAGGAAGCTTTACTCTGTATCTAACCCCGTGCTGTCCCTGTCCCTGGGAGTGTTTGATGGGGGACAGTGTAGAGGGAGCTTTACTCTGTATCTAACCCCGTGCTGTCCCTGTCCCTGGGAGTGTTTGATGTGGGGACTGTGTAGAGGGAGCTTTACTCTGTATCTAACCCCGTGCTGTCCCTGTCGCTGGGAGTGTTTGATGGGGGAGAGTGTAGAGGGAGCTTTACTCTGTAACTAACCCCGTTCTGTCCCTGTCCCTGGGAGTGTTTGATGGGGGACAGTGTAGAGGGAGCTTTACTCTGTATCTAACCCCGTGCTGTCCCTGTCCCTGGGAGTGTTTGATTGGGGACAGTGTAGAGGGAGCTTTACTCTGTATCTAACCCCGTGCTGTCCCTGTCCCTGGGAGTGTTTGATGGGGGACAGTGTAGAGGAAGCTTTACTCTGTATCTAACCCCGTGCTGTCCCTGTCCCTGGGAGTGTTTGATGGGGGACAGTGTAGAGGGAGCTTTACTCTGTATCTAACCCCGTGCTGTCCCTGTCGCTGGGAGTGTTTGATGGGGGGACAGTGTAGAGGGAGTTTTACTCTGTACCTAACCCTGTGCTGCCCCTGTCCCTGGGAGTGTTTGATGGGGGGGGGACAGTGTAGAGGGAGCTTTACTCTGTGTCTAACCCTGTGCTGCCCCTGTCCCTGGGAGTGTTTGATGGGGGACAGTGTAGAGGGAGCTTTACTTTGTGTCTAACCCCCGTGCTGTCCCTGTCCTGGGAGTGTTTGATGGGGGACAGTGTAGAGGGAGCTTTACTCTGTATCTAACCCTGTGCTGTCCCTGTCCCTGGGAGTGTTTGATGGGGGGACAGTGTAGAGGAAGCTTTACTCTGTGTCTAATCCCGTGCTGTCCCTGTCCCTGGGAGTGTTTGATGGGGGGACAGTGTAGAGGAAGCTTTACTCTGTATCTAACCCCGTGCTGTCCCTGTCCCTGTGCCTCAGATTCCCCGCGGATCGTGTTGGTGACTGATCTGGTGGAGGTGGATCTGGGATCAGCCGCTGAGCTGTGGTGCCGTGTGGATGCCAACCCCCTGAGCATCGGGATGGTGACCTGGGCCTGGATGGTAATGATATTCGGGTTTACTCCCTCCACCCTTCCCCCACCCCCACCCCCACCCCCACACCCATATAAGCCTACCATGGGGAACCTTATTAAATGCCTTACTAAAATCCATGTATACTACATCCACTGCTCTACCCTCATCCACATGCTTGGTCACCTCCTCGAAGAATTCAATCAGACTTGTAAGGCAAGACCTACCCCTCACAAATCCGTGCTGGCTGTCCCTAATCAAGCAGTGTCTTTCCAGATACTCATAAATCCTATCCCTCAGTACCCTTTCCATTACTTTACCTACCACCGAAGTAAGACTAACTGGCCTGTAATTCCCGGGGTTATCCCTATTCCCTTTTTTGAACAGGGGCACAACATTCGCCACTCTCCAGTCCCCTGGCACCACCCCCGTTGACAGTGAAGATGAAAAGATCATTGCCAACGGCTCTGCAATTTCCTCTCTTGCTTCCCACATAATCCTAGGATATATCCCGTCAGGCCCGGGGGACTTGTCTATCCTCAAGTTGTTCAAAATGCCCAACACATCTTCCTTCCTAACAAGTATCTCCTCTAGCTGACCAGTCCGTTTCACACTCTCCTCTTCAACAATACTGTCCCTCTTGTTTGTAAATACTGAGGAAAAGTACTCATTCAAGACCTCTCCTATCTCTTCCGACTCAATACACGGTCTCCCACTACTGTCCTTGATAGGACCTACCCTCGTTCTCGTCATTCTCATGTTTCTCACATACGCATAAAATGCCTTGGGGTTATCCTTGATCCTATCCGCCAGAGATTTTTCATGCCCTCTCTTAGCTCTCCTAATCCCTTTCTTCAGCTCCCTTCTGACTATCCTGTATCCCTCCAATGCTCTGTCTGAACCTTGTTTCCTCAACCTTATGTAAGCCGCCTCCTTCCTCTTTACCAGACATTCAACCTCCCTCGTCAACCAAGGTTCCCTCACACGACCATTTCTTTCCTGCCTGACAGGTACATACATATCAAGGACACGTCGTATCTGTTCCTTGAAAAAGTTCCACATTTCTACGACATCCTTCCCTGACAGCCTATGCTCCCAACTTATGCTCCTCAAATCCTGCCTTACAGCATCGTAATTTCCCTTCCCCCAATTATAAAATCTACCTTGTTGTGCGCACCTATCTCTCTCCATAACCAAGGTGAAAGTCACAGAATTGTGGTCACCATCACCAAAATGTTCACCCACTAACAAGCCCACCACTTGTCCCGGTTCATTACCGAGTACCAAATCCAAAATGGCCTCCCCTCTGGTTGGACAATCTACATACTGCGTTAGAAAAGCTTCCTGGACACACTGCACAAACACTGCCCCATCCAATCTACTTGATCTAAAGAGCTTCCAATCAATATTTGGGAAGTTGAAGTCGCCCATGACTACGACCCTGTGGCTTCTGCACCTTTCCAAAATCTGTTTCCCAATCTGTTTCTCCACATCTCTGCTGCTATTGGGGGGCCTATAGTAAACACCCAACAAGGTGACTGCACCTTTCCTATTCCTGACTTCAGCCCATACTACCTCCAAAGGCAGATCCCCCTCGAACTGCCTTTCTGCAGCCATCATACCATTTCTAATTAGCAACGCCACACCCCCTCCTTTTTTCCCACCTCCCGAATCCTACTGAAACATCTGTAACCAGGAACCTCCAACAACCATTCCTGTCCCTCTTCTATCCACGTTTCCGTGATGGCCACAACATCGTAGTCCCAGGTACCGATCCACGCCTTAAGTTCACCCACCTTATTTCTGATACTCCTTGCGTTGAAGTATACGCACTTGAGCCCATCTCTGTGTCCGCAAGTACTCCCTGTCAGTGCTGCCTTCTCCACAACCTCCCTACATCCTTGGGCATCCTGACACACAGCTAGCTTACTTGCTGGACTACAAGTCCAGATCCCATCCCCCTGCCAAATTAGTTTAAACCCCCCCGAAGAGTGCTAGCAAACCTACCCCCCAGGATATTGGTGCCCTTCTGGTTCAGGTGCAACCCGTCCTGCTTGTACAGGTCCCACCTTCCCCAGAATGCAGTCCGATTGTCCAAATACCTGAAGCCCTCCCTCCTACACCATCCTTGCAGCCACGTGTTCAACTGCACTCTCTCCCTATTCCTTGCCTCACTGTCACGTGGCACCGGCAACAACCCAGAGATGACGACTCTGTCTGTCCTAGCTTTTAGCTTCCAGCCTAACTCCCTGAGCTCTTGAATGACCTCCCCCCCCCTCCCCCTTCCTACCTATGTCGTTGGTGCCAACGTGCACCACGACTTCTGGCTGCACACCCTCCCCCTTAAGGATTCTGAAGACACGGTCCGAGACGTCTCGGACCCTAGCACCCTGGAGGCAACAAACCATCCGAGAGTCTCGCCCATGTCCACAGAACCGCCTGACCGACCCTCTAACTAGAGAGTGTCCTATAACTAGCGCTCTCCTCCTCTCTCCCTTTCCCTTCTGAGCCTCAGAGCCGGACCTCACGCCACAGACCCGGTCACTGCAGCCCTCCCCTGCTAGGCCGTCCCCCCCCAACAGTATCCAAAGCGGTATACTTATTGTTTAGGGGAATGACCACAGGGGATCCCCAACCTACACATCCCTGGGCACTATGGGACAATTTCCCATGGCCAATCCACCCTAACCTGCACATCCCTGGGCACTATGGGACAATTTCCCACGGCCAACCCACCCTAACCTGCACATCCCTGGACACTATGGGACAATTTCCCACGGCCAACCCACCCTAACCTGCACATCCCTGGACACTATGGGACAATTTCCCACGGCCAATCCACCCTAACCTGCACATCCCTGGGCACTATGGGACAATTTCCCATGGCCAATCCACCCTAACCTGCACATCCCTGGGCACTATGGGACAATTTCCCATGGCCAATCCACCCTAACCTGCACATCCCTGGGCACTATGAGACAATTTCCCATGGCCAATCCACCCTAACCTACACATCCCTGGGCACTATGGGACAATTTCCCATGGCCAATCCACCCTAAGCTGCACATCCCTGGGCACTATGGGACAATTTCCCATGGCCAACCAACCCTAAGCTGCACATCCCTGGACACTATGGGACAATTGCCCATGGCCAATCCCACCCTAACCTGCACATCCCTGGGCACTATGGGACAATTTCCCAGGACCAATCCACCCTAACCCGCACATCCCTGGGCACTATGGGACAATTTCCCAGGACCAATCCACCCTAACCCGCACATCCCTGGGCACTATGGGACAATTTCCCAGGACCAATCCACCCTAACCCGCACATCCCTGGGCACTATGGGACAATTTCCCAGGACCAATCCACCCTAACCTGCACATCCCTGGGCACTATGGGACAATTTCCCAGGACCAACCCACCCTAACCTGTACATCCCTGGGCACTATGGGACAATTTCCCAGGACCAATCCACCCTAACCCGCACATCCCTGGGCACTATGGGACAATTTCCCAGGACCAATCCACCCTAACCTGCACATCCCTGGGCACTATGGGACAATTCCCCAGGACCAATCCACCCTAACCTGTACATCCCTGGGCACTATGGGACAATTTCCCATGGTCAATCCACCCTAACCTGCGCATCTTTGGACTGTGGGAGGAAACCGGAGCACCCGGAGGAAACCGGAGCACCCGGAGGAAACCCACACAGACACGGGGAGAACGTGCAAACCCCACACAGACAGTCGCCCAAGGGTGGGATCGAACCGGGGCCCCTGGTGCCGTGAGGCTGCAGTGCTAACCCCTGAGCTACCCTGAAGTCCTGCTGGAATTTTATCGGTTTCCATGACATCTCCCTCCTCATTCTACGTTCCAGTGAATATAATCCAAACGGGATCAGTCCTGCTATCCCGGGAATCAGTCTGGGAAACCCTTTGTTGCTCTCCCTCCATCACCAGGACTTGCTTCCTCAGATACGGAGATTCCCGAACTGCGGGATGTGGTGACTCTGGGACTCAGATTCTCCTGAAATAATAATAAGTGGAATCCCTCGCTGAAGGCACTCAGACCGACATATCCCAGCCTGTCACTGTCTCTGTCTCTCTCCTCAGCTCCCCACATCCTGTCCCAGATTTCTCCATTTATGTAGCCTCCCAATATCCCACCTCATGTGTCCACACAGCTCCCATTCCCACGGTGCTATCTGCAAACCTGGGAATATCTCCTTCACCCCCTACTTCCGGGACACAGATAGTGACTGGTCCAAGCGCAGTTCCCAGCAATTTCCTCAGGAATCATAACGTGGGAATGTCCCATGTATTCCCAACTCTCTGGTCTGGTCAGACCTCAGTCTATGCCAGGATAACCTTCCCAATCCGTGTCGGAAGCTCATTCCCAGTTTGTGTCTGATAAGCTTCCCGCAAGGATTTCCTTGCCCAATGAGTAGGGATCTCCTTCCCGATCCGTGCCGGGATCCCCTTCCCGATCCGTGCCGGGATCCCCTTCCCGATCCATGCTGGGATCCCCTTCCCGATCTGTGCCGGGATCCCCTTCCCAATCCGTGTCGGGATCCCCTTCCCGATCCGTGCCGGGATCCCCTTCCCGATCCGTGCCGGGATCCCCTTCCTGATCCGTGCTGGGATCCCCTTCCTGATCCGTGCCGCGATCCCCTTCCTGATCCGTGCTGGGATCCCCTTCCCGATCCGTGCTGGGATCCCCTTCCTGATCCGTGCTGGGATCCCCTTCCCGATCCGTGCTGGGATCCCCTTCCTGATCTGTGCCGGGATCCCCTTCCTGATCTGTGCTGGGATCCCCTTCCCGATCTGTGCCGGGATCCCCTTCCCGATCTGTGCTGGGATCCCCTTCCCGATCCGTGCTGGGATCCCCTTCCTGATCTGTGCCGGGATCCCCTTCCTGATCTGTGCTGGGATCCCCTTCCCGATCTGTGCCGGGATCCCCTTCCCGATCTGTGCCGGGATCCCCTTCCCGATCTGTGCTGGGATCCCCTTCCCGATCCGTGCTGGGATCCCCTTCCCGATCTGTGCCGGGATCCCCTTCCCGATCTGTGCCGGGATCCCCTTCCCGATCCGTGCTGGGATCCCCTTCCTGATCCGTGCTGGGATCCCCTTCCCGATCTGTGCTGGGATCCCCTTCCCGATCTGTGCTGGGATCCCCTTCCTGATCCGTGCCGGGATCCCCTTCCTGATCCGTGCCGGGATCCCCTTCCTGATCTGTGCCGGGATCCCCTTCCCGATCTGTGCCGGGATCCCCTTCCCGATCCGTGCCGGGATCCCCTTCCTGATCCGTGCCGGGATCCCCTTCCTGATCTGTGCCGGGATCCCCTTCCCGATCCGTGCTGGGATCCCCTTCCCGATCTGTGCTGGGATCCCCTTCCCGATCCGTGCTGGGATCCCCTTCCCGATCTGTGCCGGGATCTCCTTCCCGATCCGTGCTGGGATCCCCTTCCCGATCCGTGCTGGGATCCCCTTCCCGATCTGTGCTGGGATCCCCTTCCCGATCTGTGCTGGGATCCCCTTCCCGATCCGTGCCGGGATCCCATTCCCGATCTGTGCCGGGATCCCCTTCCTGATCCCAGGATGATGGTGTGGTTTCCCCTCCCCACTCCCTCTGACTGTCCATCCGTGTTCCAGGTTGGTCAGGATGAAGTTCGGAAGCAGACCGATGTGATCCAGGATTCGGTGAATGAGACGGTGAGGCTCCTGGTGACCAACGCAGACCGGGCAGACGCTGGCAGTTACCGGTGCCAGGCGGATAATGGGATCCCACCAGCAGCCACCGCCATCGCCCAACTGATTGTCCGATGTAAGAGACGGGAATCCCACCCCTATCCCAGTCTGACACCCACCCACCATTCCCTCAGGGAGCTGGGCAGGGGCTGGGCTCCCTCTACCCGTACTGTCCCTGTCCCTGGGAGTGTTTGATGGGGGGACAGTGTAGAGGGAGCTTTACTCTGTATCTAACCCCGTGCTGTCCCTGTCCCTGGGAGTGTTTGATGGGGGACAGTGTAGAGGGAGCTTTCCTCTGTATCTAACCCCGTGCTGTCCCTGTCCCTGGGAGTGTTTGATGGGGGACAGTGTAGAGGGAGCTTTACTCTGTATCTAACCCCGTGCTGTCGCTGTCCCTGGGAGTGTTTGATGGGGGGACAGAGTAGAGGGAGCTTTACTCTGTATCTAACCCCGTGCTGTCCCTTGGAGTGTTTGATGGGGGGACAGTGTAGAGAGAGCTTTACTCTGTATCTAACCCCGTACTGTCCCTGTCCCTGGGAGTGTTTGATGGGGGACAGTGTAGAGGGAGCTTTACTCTGTATCTAACCCCGTGCTGTCCCTGTCCCTGGGAGTGTTTGATGGGGGACAGTGTAGAGGGAGCTTTACTCTGTATCTAACCCCGTGCTGTCCCTGTCCCTGGGAGTGTTTGATGGGGGACAGTGTAGAGGGAGCTTTACTCTGTATCTAACCCCGTGCTGTCCCTGTCCCTGGGAGTGTTTGATGGGGGACAGTGTAGAGGGAGCTTTACTCTGTATCTAACCCCGTGCTGTCCCTGTCCCTGGGAGTGTTTGATGGGGGACAGTGTAGAGGGAGCTTTACTCTGTATCTAACCCCGTGCTGTCCATGTCCCTGGGAGTGTTTGATGGGGGACAGTGTAGAGGGAGCTTAACTCTGTATGTAACCCCGTGCTGTCCCTGTCCTTGGGAGTGTTTGATGGGGGGACAGTGTAGAGGGAGCTTTACTCTGTATCTAACCCCGTGCTGTCCCTGTCCCTGGGAGTGTTTGATGGGGGACAGTGTAGAGGGAGCTTTATTCTGTATCTAACCCCGTGCTGTCCCTGTCCCTGGGAGTGTTTGATGGGGGACAGTGTAGAGGGAGCTTAACTCTGTATGTAACCCCGTGCTGTCCCTGTCCTTGGGAGTGTTTGATGGGGGGACAGTGTAGAGGGAGCTTTACTCTGTATCTAACCCCGTGCTGTCCCTGTCCCTGGGAGTGTTTGATGGGGGGACAGTGGAGAGGGAGCTTTATTCTGTATCTAACCCCGTGCTGTCCCTGTCCCTGGGAATGTTTGATGGGGGACAGTGTAGAGGGAGCTTTACTCTGTATCTAACCCCGTGCTGTCCCTGTCCCTGGGAGTGTTTGATGGGGGACAGTGTAGAGGGAGCTTTACTCTGTATCTAACACCGTGCTGTCACTGTCCCTGGGAGTGTTTGATGGGGGGACAGTGTAGAGGGAGCTTTACTCTGTATCTAACCCCGTGCTGTCCCTGTCCCTGGGAGTGTTTGATGGGGGATAGTGTAGAGGGAGCTTTACTCTGTATCTAACCCCGTGCTGTCCCTGTCCCTGGGAGTGTTTGATGGGGGACAGTGTAGAGGGAACTTTACTCTGTATCTATCCCGTGCTGTCCCTGTCCCTGGGAGTGTTTGATGGGGGACAGTGTAGAGGGAGCTTTACTCTGTATCTAACCCCGTGCTGTCCCTGTCACTGGGAGTGTTTGATGGGGGACAGTGTAGAGGGAGCTTTACTCTGTATCTAACCCCGTGCTGTCCCTGTCCCTGGGAGTGTTTGATGGGGGACAGTGTAGAGGGAGCTTTACTCTGTATCTAACCCCGTGCTGTCCCTGTCCCTGGGAGTGTTTGATGGGGGACAGTGTAGAGGGAGCTTTACTCTGTATCTAACCCCGTGCTGTCCCTGTCCCTGGGAGTGTTTGATGGGGGACAGTGTAGAGGGAGCTTTACTCTGTATCTAACCCCGTGCTGTCCCTGTCCCTGGGAGTGTTTGATGGGGGGACAGTGTAGAGGAAGCTTTACTCTGTATCTAACCCCGTGCTGTCCCTGTCCCTGTCCCTGGGAGTGTTTGATGGGGGATAGTGTAGAGGGAGCTTTACTCTGTATCTAACCCCGTGCTGTCGCTGTCCCTTTCCCTGCGAGTGTTTGATGGGTGACAGTGTAGAGGGAGCTTTACTCTGTATCTAACCCTGTGCTGTCCCTGTCCCTGGGAGTGTTTGATGGGGGACAGTATAGAGGGAGCTTTACTCTGTATCTAACCCCGTGCTGTCCCTGTCCCTGGGAATGTTTGATGGGGGACAGTATAGAGGGAGCTTTACTCTGTATCTAACCCCGTGCTGTCCCTGTCCCTGGGAATGTTTGATGGGGGAGAGTGTAGAGGGAGCTTTACTCTGTATCTAACCCCGTGCTGTCCCTGTCCCTGGGAATGTTTGATGGGGGACAGTGTAGAGGGAGCTTTACTCTGTATCTAACCCCGTGCTGTCCCTGTCCCTGGGAGTGTGTGATGGGGGAGAGTGTAGAGGGAGCTTTACTCTGTATCTAACCCCGTGCTGTCCATGTCCCTGGGAGTGTTTGATGGGGGACAGTGTAGAGGGAGCTTTACTCTGTATCTAACCCCGTGCTGTCCCTGTCCCTGGGAGTGTGTGATGGGGGAGAGTGTAGAGGGAGCTTTACTCTGTATCTAACCCCGTGCTGTCCATGTCCCTGGGAGTGTTTGATGGGGGACAGTGTAGAGGGAGCTTTACTCTGTATCTAACCCTGTGCTGTCCATGTCCCTGGGTGTGTTTGATGGGGGACAGTGTAGAGGGAGCTTGCCTGATTCGGTGTGTGATGTGATCCCAGTTAAGCCGCGTTTACAGAAAGCGGTGACGTTGGCGAAACACGCAGTGAGAGGGGATGGCACTACCACCGCGTCTCTGTGCTGTATGGCCGAGGGAATCCCGGAAGTCACCTTCGACTGGGCCAGGAATGGAGTCACCCTGGATCCGAGTAACCCCAGGTAGGAGAGACTCTCGATCCCAGCTCCAGCCCAGAATCCAGGTCCTGCATGGAACGATCCCAGTAACCATGGGCAGGTTCAACCCCCCGTCATTGTGCTGTCTGAGGGAGAGGGGATGGAGGGGGAGAGGAGTGAGGGACAGGGTGGGGAGTGAGTCAGGGGGGAGGAGAGTGGGGGAGCTGGCTCATCAGTAACTGTGGGAGTATCTGCCTGTTGTCTCCGGGGCGTGTGTCTGCCTGTTGTCTCCGGGGTGTGTCTGCTTGATGTTACTGGGGGGTGTCTGCCTGTTGTCTCCGGGGGGTGGGTGTCTGCCTGTCTTTTGTCTCTGGGGCGTGTCTGCCTGTTGTTACTGGGAGGTGTCTGCCTGTTGTCTCCGGGTGGGGGGGGGGGTCTGCCTGTTGTCTCCGGGGTGTATCTGCCTGTTTTTACTGGGGGGGGGGATGTCTGCCGGTTGTCTCCGGGAATGCCTGTCTGTTGTTAATGGGTGCATGTCTGCCTGTTGTTACTGGCGGGGTGTCTGCCTGTTGTCTCAGGGGTGTGACTGCCTGTTGTTAATGGGTCCGTGTCTGTCTGTTGTTACTGGGGGTGTGTCTGCCTGTTGTTATTGGGGTTTGCCTGCCTGTTGTCTCTGGGTTGTGTCTGCCTTTGTTACTGGGGGTGTGTCTGCCTGTTGTTAATGGGTGCATGTCTGCCTGTTGTCTCTGAGGTGTATCTGCCTGTTGTCTCTGGGGCGTGCCTGCCTGTTGGCTCCAGGGCATGTCTGCCTGTTGTCTCTGGGGGTGTGCCTGCCTGTTGTCTCCGGGAGTGTGCCTACCTGTTGTTAATGGGTGTGTGTCTGCCTTTGTTACTGGGGTTGTGTCTGCCTGTTTTTAATGGGTGCACGTCTGCCTGTTGTCTCTGGGGTGTATCTTCCTGTTGTATCTGGGGCGTGTCTGCCTGTTGTCTCCGGGGTGTGTCTGCCTGTTGTCTCTGGAGGTGTGCCGGCCTGTTGTCTCCGAGCCGTGCCTGTCTGTTGTTAATGCGTGTGTGTCTACCTGTTGTTAATGGGTGTGGGTCTGCCTGTTGTCTCAGGGGTGTGTCTGCCTGTTGTTAATGGGTGCATGTCTGCCTGTCGTTACTGGCGAGGTGTCTGTTGTCTCAGGGGTGTGCCTGCCTGTTGTTAATGGGTGTGTGTCTGCCTGTTGTTACTGGGGTGTGTGTCTGCCTGTTGTTAATGGGTGTGTGTCTGCCTTTGATACTGCGGGTGTGTCTGCCTGTTGTTAATGGGCACGTGTCTGCCTGTTGTCTCTGGGGTGTATCTGCCTGTTGTCTCTGGGGTGTGCCTGACTGTTGGCTCCAGGTTGTGTCTGCCTGTTGTCTCTGGGGCATGTCTGCTTGTTGTTAATGGGTGTGTGTCTGCCAGTTGTTGCTGGGGATGCATCTGCCTGTTGTCTCCAGGGCGTGTCTGCCTGTTGTCTCCGGGGGTGTGCCTGCCTGTTGTTAATGGGGGTGTGTCTGCCTGTTGTCTCTGGGGCGTGTCTGTCTGTTGTTACTGGGTGTGTGTCTGCCTGTTGTTACTGCGGGCGTGTCTGCCTGTTGTCTCCGGGGGTGTGCCTGCCTGTTGTTACTGGGGGTGTGCCTGTCGGTTGTTAATGGGTGTGTGTCTGCCTTTGTTACTGGGGGTGTGTCTGCCTGTTGTTAATGGGTGCATGTCTGCCTGTTGTCTCTGGGGTGTGTCTGCCTGTTGTCTCGGGGGGTGTGCCTGTCTGTTGTTACTGGGGGTGTGCCTGTCTGTTGTTAATGGGGGGTGTGTCTGCCTGTTGTTAATGGGTGTGTGTCTGCCTTTGTTACTGGGGGTGTGCCTGCCTGTTGTTAATGGGGGGCGTGTCTGCCTGTTGTTAATGGGTATGTGTCTGCCTTTATTACTGGGGGTGTGTCTGCCTGTTGTTAATGGGCGCGTGTCTGCCTGTTGTCTCTGGGGATGCATCTGCCTGTTGTCTCTGGGGTGTGTCTGCCTGTTGTCTCCAGGGTGTGCCTGACTGTTGTCTCCAGGTTGTGTCTGCCTGTTGTCTCCGGGGCATGTCTGCTTGTTGTTAATGGGTGTGTGTCTGCCAGTTGTTGCTGGGGATGCATCTGCCTGTTGTCTCCAGGGCGTATCTGCCTGTTGTCTCCGGGGGTGTGCCTGCCTGTTGTTACTGGGGGTGTGTCTGCCTGTTGTCTCTGGGGCGTGTCTGCCTGTTGTTACTGCGGATGTGTCTGCCTGTTGTCTTCGGGGGTGTGCCTGCCTGTTGTCTCCGGGGGTGTGCCTGTCTGTTGTTAATGGGTGTGGGTCTGCCTTTGTTACTGGGGGTGTGTCTGCCTGTTGTCTCCGGGGGTGTGCCTGCCTGTTGTTACTGCGGATGTGTCTGCCTGTTGTCTCTGGGGCGTGTCTGCCTGTTGTTACTGGGTGTGTGTCTGCCTGTTGTTACTGCGGATGTGTCTGCCTGTTGTCTCCGGGGGTGTGCCTGCCTGTTGTCTCCGGGGGTGTGCCTGTCTGTTGTTAATGGGTGTGGGTCTGCCTGTTGTTACTGGCGGGGTGTCTGCCTGTTGTCTCATAGGTGTGCCTGCCTTTGTTACTGGGGGTGTGTCTGCCTGTTGTTACTGGGGGTGTGCCTGCCTGTTGTCTCTGGGTTGTGCCTGCCTTTGTTACTGGGGGTGTGTCTGCCTGTTGTTGCTGGGGATGCATCTGCCTGTTGTCTCCAGGGCGTGCCTGCCTGTTGTCTCCGGGGGTGTGCCTGCCTGTTGTTAATGGGGGTGTGTCTGCCTGTTGTCTCTGGGGCGTGTCTGCCTGTTGTTACTGGGTGTGTGTCTGCCTGTTGTTACTGCGGACGTGTCTGCCTGTTGTCTCCGGGGGTGTGCCTGCCTGTTGTTACTGGGGGTGTGCCTGTCTGTTGTTAATGGGTGTGTGTCTGCCTTTGTTACTGGGGGTGTGTCTGCCTGTTGTTAATGGGTGCATGTCTGCCTGTTGTCTCTGGGGTGTGTCTGCCTGTTGTCTCGGGGGGTGTGCCTGTCTGTTGTTACTGGGGGTGTGCCTGCCTGTTGTTAATGGGGGTGTGTCTGCCTGTTGTTAATGGGTGTGTGTCTGCCTTTGTTACTGGGGGTGTGCCTGCCTGTTGTTAATGGGGGGCGTGTCTGCCTGTTGTTAATGGGTGCATGTCTGCCTGTTGTCTCTGGGGTGTGTCTGCCTGTTGTCTCCAGGGTGTGCCTGACTGTTGTCTCCGGGTCGCGTCTGCCTGTTGTCTCCGGGGCATGTCTGCCTGTTGTTAATGGGGATGTATCTGTCTGTTGTCTCCAGGGCGTGTCTGCCTGTTGTCTCCGGGGGTGTGCCTGTCTGTTGTTACTGGGTGTGTGCCTGCCTGTTGTCACTAGGGATGTGTCTCCCTGTTGTCTCCAGGGCGTGTCTGCCTATTGTCTCTGGGGCCTGTCTGCCTGTCGTCTCTGGGGGTGTGCCTGCCTGTCGTTAATGGGTGTGTGTCTGCCTGTTGTTACTGGGGTGTGTCTGCCTGTTGTCTCCGGGGTGTGTCTGCCTGTTGTTACTGGGGGGTGTCTGCCTGTTGTCTCCGTGAATGCCTGTCTGTTGTTAATGGGTGCATGTCTGCCTGTTGTTACTGGCGGGGTGTCTGCCTGTTGTCTCATAGGTGTGCCTGCCTTTGTTACTGGGGGTGTGTCTGCCTGTTGTTACTGGGGGTGTGCCTGCCTGTTGTCTCTGTGTTGTGCCTGCCTTTGTTACTGGGGGAGTGTCTGCCTGTTGTTAATGGGTGCACGTCTGCCTGTTGTCTCCAGGGTGTATCTGCCTGTTGTCTATGGGTTGTGTCTGCCTGTTGTCTCCGGGGCATGTCTGCCTGTTGTTAATGGGTGTGTGTCTGCCTGTTGTTACTAGGGATGCGTCTGCCTGTTGTCTCCAGGGCACGTCTGCCTGTTGTCTCTGGGGCGTGTCTGCCTGTTGTCTCCGGGGGTGTGCCTACATGTTGTTAATGGGTGTGTGTCTGCCTGTTGTTACTGGGGGTGTGCCTTTCCGTTGTTAATGGGTGTGTGCCTGCCTTTTGTTACTGGGGGCGTGTCTGCCTGTTGTTAATGGGTGCGTGTCTGCCTGTTGTTACTGGGGGTGTGCCTGTCTGTTGTTAATGGGTGTGTGTCTGCCTGTTGTCTCCAGGGTGTGCCTGACTGTTGTCTCCAGGTTGTGTCTGCCTGTTGTCTCCGGGGCATGTCTGCTTGTTGTTAATGGGTGTGTGTCTGCCAGTTGTTGCTGGGGATGCATCTGCCTGTTGTCTCCAGGGCGTATCTGCCTGTTGCCTCCGGGGGTGTGCCTGCCTGTTGTTAATGGGGATGTGTCTGCCTGTTGTCTCTGGGGCGTTTCTGCCTGTTGTTACTGGGTGTGTGTCTGCCTGTTGTTACTGCGGACGTGTCTGCCTGTTGTCTCCGGGGGTGTGCCTGCCTGTTGTTACTGGGGGTGTGCCTGTCTGTTGTTAATGGGTGTGTGTCTGCCTTTGTTACTGGGGGTGTGCCTGCCTGTTGTTAATGGGTGCATGTCTGCCTGTTGTCTCTGGGGTGTATCTGCCTGTTGTCTCTGGGGTGTGTCTGCCTGTTGTCTCCAGAGTGTGCCTGACTGTTGTCTCCGGGTTGCGCCTGCCTGTTGTCTCGGGGGGTGTGCCTGTCTGTTGTTACTGGGGGTGTGTCTGCCTGTTGTTAATGGGTGCATGCCTGCCTGTTGTCTCTGGGTGTATCTGCCTGTTGTCTCCAGGGTGTGTCTGACTGTTGTCTCTGGGTTGTGTCTGCCTGTTGTCTCCGGGGCGTGTCTGCTTGTTGTTAATGGGTGTGTGTCTGCCTGTTGTTACTGGGGATGCATCTGCCTGTTGTCTCCAGGGTGTGCCTGCTCGTTGTCTCTGGGGCGTGTCTGCCTGTTGTTAATGGCTGCATGTCTGCCTGTTGTTACTGGGGTGTGTCTGCCTGTTGTTACTGGGGATGTGTCTGCCTGTTGTCTCCAGGGCGTGCCTGCCTGTTGTCTCTGGGGGCGTGTCTGCCTGTTGCTCCGGGGCGTGTCTGCCTGTTGTCTCCGGGGTGCGTCTGCCGGTTGTCTCCGGGGTGTGCCTGCCTGTTGTCTCTGGGGGTGTGCCTGCCTGTTGTCTCCGGGGTGTGCCTGTCTGTTGTCTCTGGGGCGTGCCTGCCTGTTGTCTCGGGGGACGTGCCTGCCTGTTGTCTCCGGGGCATGTGTCTGCCTGTTGTCTCCGGGGTGTGCCTGCCTGTTGTCTCCGGGGTGTGCCTGCCAGTTGTCTCCGGGGACATGTCTGCCTGTTGTCTCCAGGGTGTGTCTACCTGTTGTCACTGGGGTGTGTCTGCCTGTTGTCTCCGGGGGCGTGTCTGCCTGTTGTCTCTGGGGTTGTGTCTGCCTGTTGTCTCCGGGGTGTGTCTGCCTGTTGTCTCCAGGGGGCGTGTCTGCCTGTTGTCTCTGGGGTTGTGTCTGCCTGTTGTCTCCGGGGTGTGTCTGTCTGTTGTCTCCAGGGGGCGTGTCAGCCTGTTGTCTCGGGGGACGTGCCTGTCTGTTGTCTCTGGGGGGCGTGTCTGCCTGTTGTCTCCGGGGTGCGCCTGCCTGTTGTCTCCGGGACGTGTGTCTGCCTGTTGTCTCCGGGGCGTGTGTCTGCCTGTTGTCTCCGGGGCGTGTGTCTGCCTGTTGTCTCCGGGGCGTGTGTCTGCCTGTTGTCTCCGGGGCGTGTGTCTGCCTGTTGTCTCCGGGGTGTGTCTGCCTGTTGTCTCCGGGGCGTGTGTCTGCCTGTTGTCTCCGGGGTGCGCCGGCCTGTTGTCTCCGGGGCGTGTCTGCCTGTTGTCTCCGGGGCGTGTCTGCCTGTTGTCTCCGGGGCGTGTCTGCCTGTTGTCTCCGGGGCGTGTCTGCCTGTTGTCTCCGGGGCGTGTGTCTGCCTGTTGTCTCCGGGGTGCGCCGGCCTGTTGTCTCTGGGGCGTGTCTGCCTGTTGTCTCCGGGGCGTGTCTGCCTGTTGTCTCCGGGGCGTGTCTGCCTGTTGTCTCCGGGGCGTGTCTGCCTGTTGTCTCCGGGGCGTGTGTCTGCCTGTTGTCTCCGGGGCGTGTCTGCCTGTTGTCTCCGGGGCGTGTGTCTGCCTGTTGTCTCCGGGGCGTGTCTGCCTGTTCCCGTTCCCTGGCAGGTACCTGGTGGAGACCCTCCATGAGGGAGCCCTTCACACCGGCTGGTTGCGGATTCTCAATGTGACGGCAGCGAGAGACTATGGTGTGTTCACCTGTACGGCCCAGAATCCCCTGGGAGTGGACACCTTCGATATCGAGCTGGTCAGTGTCGGTGAGTCCGCTCGGCCGCTCGGCCACTGGGCACACGGGCAATGCCACAGGGAGAGACACCACAGGCCAGGCCAGAGACACCACCCCCTCACAGCTCCCACCCCACAGACTCACCCCCCACAGACTCACCCCCCACAGACTCACCCCCCACAGACTCACCCCCCACAGACTCACCCCCCACAGACTCACCCCCCACAGACTCACCCCCTCACAGACTCACCCCCCACAGACTCACCCCCTCACAGCTCACCCCCCACAGACTTACCCCCCCACAGACTCACCCCCCCCACAGACTCACCCCCCCCCACAGACTCACCCCCCCACAGACTCACCCCCCTCACGGACTCACCCCCCCACAGACTCACCCCCCTCACAGCTCACCCCCCACAGACTCACCCACCACAGACTCACCCCCCTCACAGCTCACCCCCCACAGACTCACCCCCTCACAGACTCACCCACCACAGACTCACCCCCCTCACAGCTCACCCCCCACAGACTCACCCCCCACAGACTCACCACCCACAGACTCACTCCCCCCACAGACTCACCCCCCTCACAGCTCCCACCCCACAGACTCACCCCCTCACAGCTCACCCCCCACAGACTTACCCCCCCACAGACTCACCCCCCCCACAGACTCACCCCCCCACAGACTCACCCCCCCACAGACTCACCCCCCTCACAGACTCACCCCCCACAGACTCACCCCCCACAGACTCACCCCCCACAGACTCACTCCCCCCACAGACTCACCCCCCTCACAGCTCCCACCCCACAGACTCACCCCCCTCACAGCTCACCCCCCACAGACTCACCCCCCACAGACTCACCCCCACAGACTCACCCCCCCACAGACTCACCCCCCCACAGACTCACCCCCCACAGACTCACCCCCCCACAGACTCACCCCCCACAGACTCACCCCCCCACAGACTCACCCCCCACAGACTCACCCCCCACAGACTCACCCCCCACAGACTCACCCCCTCACAGCTCACCCCCCCACAGACTCACCCCCCACAGACTCACCCCCCACAGACTCACCCCCTCACAGCTCACCCCCCCACAGACTCACCCCCACAGACTCACCCCCCCACAGACTCACCCCCCACAGACTCACCCCCTCACAGCTCACCCCCCCACAGACTCACCCCCACAGACTCACCTCCCCACAGACTCACCCCCCACAGACTCACCCCCCACAGACTCACCCCCCCACAGACTCACCCCTCTCACAGCTCACCCCCCCACAGACTCACCCCCCACAGACTCACCCCCCCACAGACTCACCCCCTCACAGCTCACCCCCCACAGACTCACCCCCCACAGACTCACCCCCCCACAGACTCACCCCCTCACAGCTCCCACCCCACAGACTCACCCCCCCACAGACTCACCCCCCTCACAGCTCACCCCCCACAGACTCACCCCCCCACAGACTCACCCCCCCACAGACTCACCCCCTCACAGCTCACCCCCCACAGACTCACCCCCCACAGACTCACCCCCCCACAGACTCACCCCCCCACAGACTCACCCCACACAGACTCACCCCCCCACAGACTCACCCCCCCACAGACTCACCCCTCTCACAGCTCACCTCCCCACAGACTCACCCCCCACAGACTCACCCCACACAGACTCACCCCCCACAGACTCACCCCCCACAGACTCACCCCCTCACAGCTCACCCCCCACAGACTCACCCCCACAGACTCACCCCCTCACAGCTCACCCCCCACAGACTCACCCCCCCACAGACTCACCCCTCTCACAGCTCACCCCCCACAGACTCACCCCCCACAGACTCACCCCCCACAGACTCACCCCCCACAGACTCACCCCCCACAGACTCACCCCCCACAGACACACCCCTCTCACAGCTCACCCCCCCACAGACTCAACCCCCACTGACTCACCCCCCACAGACTCATCCCTCTCACAGCTCACCCCCCACAGACTCACCCCCCTCACAGCTCACCCCCCACAGACTCACCCCCTCACAGCTCACCCCCCACAGACTCACCCCTCTACAGCTCACCCCCCACAGACTCACCCCCCTCACAGCTCACCCCCCACAGACTCACCCCCTCACAGCTCAACCCCACAGACTCACCCCTCTCACAGCTCACCCCCCACAGACTCACCCCCCTCACAGCTCACCCCCCACAGACTCACCCCCCACAGACTCACCCCCCTCACAGCTCACCCCCCACAGACTCACCCCCCACAGACTCACCCCTCTCACAGACTCACACCCCACAGACTCACCCCCTCACAGCTGAGCCCCCACAGACTCACCCCCCTCACAGCTCACCCCCCACAGACCCACCCCCTCACAGCTCACCCCCCACAGACTCACCCCCCTCACAGCTCACCCCCCACAGACTCACCCCCCCACAGACTCACCCCCCCACAGACTCACCCCCCCACAGACTCACCCCCCTCACAGCTCATCCCCCACAGACTCACCCCCCACAGACTCACCCCCCCACAGACTCACCCCCCACAGACTCACCCCCCACAGACTCACCCCCCACAGACTCACCCCCTCACAGCTCACCCCCCCACAGACTCACCCCACACAGACTCACCCCCCATAGTCTCACCCCCCCACAGACTCACCCCTCTCACAGCTTACCTCCCCACAGACTCACCCCCCACAGACTCACCCCCCACAGACTCACCCCCCTCACAGCTCACCCCCCACAGACTCTCCCCTCTCACAGCTCGCCCCCCACAGACTCACCCCCCACAGACTCACCCCCCCACAGACTCACCCCCTACAGACTCACCCCCTCACAGCTCACCCCCCACAGACTCACCCCCTCACAGCTCAGCCCCCACAGACTCACCCCCCTCACAGCTCACCCCCCACACACCCACCCCCTCACAGCTCACCCCCCACAGACTCACCCCCCTCACAGCTCACCCCCCACAGACTCACCCCCCTCACAGCTCACCCCCCACAGACTCACCCCCCCACAGACTCACCCCCCACAGACTCACCCCCTCACAGCTCACCCCCCACAGACTCACCCCCTCACAGCTCAGCCCCCACAGACTCACCCCCCTCACAGCTCACCCCCCACAGACCCACCCCCTCACAGCTCACCCCCCACAGACCCACCCCCTCACAGCTCACCCCCCCAGACTCACCCCCCCAGACTCACACCCCCAGACTCACCCCCACAGACTCACACCCCCAGACTCACCCCCCCAGACTCACCCCCCCAGACTCACCCCCCCAGACTCACCCCCACAGACTCTCACCCCCACAGACTCACACCCCCAGACTCACCCCCCCAGACTCACCCCCCCAGACTCACCCCCCACAGACTCTCACCCCCACAGGCTCACCTACCCCCCACAGCCCTGTCTAACACCCTCTCCCACCCATCACTGAGCCTACCTCCCCCGACTCCTGGATTAACTCGGTCACTGTGTAATTCCCAGATCGGCCGGACCCTCCGACTCACCTGACACTACTGAGGAAGGACCACAACTCGGTCACCCTGTCCTGGGAGCCAGCGTTCGACGGGGGCCTGCCACAGACCTTCCAAATCAGGTGGGGACGCCCAACACACCAGATACGGTGCTCCCATTAGTATCTAACCGAGGATACGGAGACTGGAACTGTGCACGGTGCTCCGAGTGTGGGTCTGACTGAGGGATACGGAGACTGGAACTGTGCACGGTGCTCCGAGTGTGAGTCTGACTGAGGGATACAGAGACTGGAACTGAGCACGGTGCTCCGAGTGTGAGTCTGACTGAGGGATACAGAGACTGGAACTGTGCACGGTGCTCCGAGTGTGGGTCTAACTGAGGATACGGAGACTGGAACTGTGCACGGTGCTCCGAGTGTGGGTCTGACTGAGGGATACGGAGACTGGAACTGTGCACGGTGCTCCGAGTGTGGGTCTGACTGAGGGATACAGAGACTGGAACTGTGCACGGTGCTCCGAGTGTGGGTCTGACTGAGGGATACGGAGACTGGAACTTTGCGCAGTGCTCCGAGTGTGGGTCTGACTGAGGGATACAGAGACTGGAACTGTGCACAGTGCTCCGAGTATGGGTCTGACTGAGGGATACAGAGACTGGAACTGTGCACAGTGCTCCGAGTGTGGGTCTAACTGAGGGATACAGAGACTGGAACTGTGCACGGTGCTCCGAGTGTGGGTCTAACTGAGGGATACGGAGACTGGAACTGTGCACGGTGCTCCGAGTGTGGGTCTGACTGAGCGATACGGAGACTGGAACTGTGCACGGTGCTCCGAGTGTGGGTCTGACGGAGGGATATGGAGACTGGAACTGTGCACGGTGCTCCGAGTGTGGGTCTAACTGAGGGATACGGAGACTGGAACTGAGCACAGTGCTCCGACTGTGGGTCTGACTGAGGGATACCGAGACTGGAACTGTGCACGGTGCTCCGAGTGTGGGTCTGACTAAGGGATACGGAGACTGGAACTGTGCACAGTGCTCCGAGTGTGGGTCTAACTGAGGGATACGGAGACTGGAACTGTGCACGGTGCTCCGTGTGTGGGTCTAATTGAGGGATACGGAGACGGGAACTGTGCACGGTGCTCTGAGTGTGGGTCTGACTGAGGGATACGGAGACTGGAACTGTGCACGGTGCTCCGACTGTGGGTCTGACTGAGGGATACAGAGACTGGAACTGTGCACGGTGCTCCGAGTGTGGGTCTGACTGAGGGATACGGAGACTGGAACTGTGCATGGTGCTCCGTGTGTGGGTCTAATTGAGGGATACGGAGACGGGAACTGTGCACAGTGCTCCGAGTATGGGTCTAACTGAGGGATACAGAGACTGGAACTGTGCACGGTGCTCCGAGTGTGGGTCTAACTGAGGGATACGGAGACTGGAACTGTGCACGGTGCTCCGAGTGTGGGTCTAACTGAGGGATACGGAGACTGGAACTGTGCACAGTGCTCCGAGTGTGGGTCTGACTGAGGGATACAGAGACTGGAACTGTGCACAGTGCTCCGAGTGTGGGTCTGACGGAGGGATACAGAGACTGGAACTGTGCACGGTGCTCCGAGTGTGGGTCTGACTAAGGGATACGGAGACTGGAACTGTGCACGGTGCTCCGAGTGTGGGTCTGACGGAGGGATATGGAGACTGGAACTGTGCACGGTGCTCCGAGTGTGGGTCTAACTGAGGGATACAGAGACTGGAACTGTGCACAGTGCTCCGAGTGTGGGTCTAACTGAGGGATACGGAGACTGGAACTGAGCACAGTGCTCCGACTGTGGGTCTGACTGAGGGATACGGAGACTGGAACTGTGCACGGTGCTCCGAGTGTGGGTCTAACTGAGGGATACGGAGACTGGAACTGTGCACGGTGCTCCGAGTGTGGGTCTGACTGAGGGATACGGAGACTGGAACTGTGCACGGTGCTCCGAGTGTGGGTCTAACTGAGGGATACGGAGACTGGAACTGTGCACGGTGCTCCGAGTGTGGGTCTAACTGAGGGATACGGAGACTGGAACTGTGCACAGTGCTCCGAGTGTGGGTGTAACTGAGGGATACGGAGACTGGAACTGTGCACGGTGCTCCGAGTGTGGGTCTGACTGAGGGATACGGAGACTGGAACTGTGCACGGTGCTCCGAGTGTGGGTCTAACTGAGGGATACAGAGACTGGAACTGTGCACGGTGCTCCGAGTGTGGGTCTGACTGAGGGATACGGAGACTGGAACTGTGCACAGTGCTCCGAGTGTGGGTCTGACTGAGGGATACGCAGACTGGAACTGTGCATGGTGCTCCGGGTGTGGGTCTGACTGAGGGATACGGAGACTGGAACTGTGCACAGTGCTCCGTGTGTGGGTCTAACTGAGGGATACGGAGACTGGAACTGTGCACAGTGCTCCGAGTGTGGGTCTGACTGAGGGATACGGAGACTGGAACTGTGCACGGTGCTCCGAGTGTGGGTGTAACGGAGGGATATGGAGACTGGAACTGTGCACGGTGCTCCGAGTGTGGGTCTGACTGAGGGATACGGAGACTGGAACTGTGCACAGTGCTCCGAGTGTGTGTCTAACTGAGGGATACGGAGACTGGAACTGTGCACAGTGCTCCGAGTGTGGGTCTAACTGAGGGATACGGAGACTGGAACTGTGCACGGTGCTCCGAGTGTGGGTCTAACTGAGTGTTACGGAGACTGGAACTGTGCACGGTGCTCCGAGTGTGGGTCTAACTGAGGGATACAGAGACTGGAACTGTGCACAGTGCTCCGAGTGTGGGTCTGACGGAGGGATACAGAGACTGGAACTGTGCACGGTGCTCCGAGTGTGGGTCTGACTAAGGGATACGGAGACTGGAACTGTGCACGGTGCTCCGAGTGTGGGTCTGACGGAGGGATACAGAGACTGGAACTGTGCACGGTGCTCCGAGTGTGGGTCTGACTAAGGGATACGGAGACTGGAACTGTGCATGGTGCTCCGAGTGTGGGTCTAACTGAGGGATACGGAGACTGGAACTGTGCACAGTGCTCCGAGTGTGGGTCTGACTGAGGGATACAGAGACTGGAACTGTGCACAGTGCTCCGAGTGTGGGTCTGACTGAGGGATACAGAGACTGGAACTGTGCACGGTGCTCCGAGTGTGGGTCTGACTAAGGGATACGGAGACTGGAACTGTGCACGGTGCTCCGAGTGTGGGTCTGACGGAGGGATATGGAGACTGGAACTGTGCACGGTGCTCCGAGTGTGGGTCTAACTGAGGGATACGGAGACTGGAACTGTGCACAGTGCTCCGAGTGTGGGTCTGACTGAGGGATACAGAGACTGGAACTGTGCACAGTGCTCCGAGTGTGGGTCTGACGGAGGGATACAGAGACTGGAACTGTGCACGGTGCTCCGAGTGTGGGTCTGACTAAGGGATACGGAGACTGGAACTGTGCACGGTGCTCCGAGTGTGGGTCTGACGGAGGGATATGGAGACTGGAACTGTGCACGGTGCTCCGAGTGTGGGTCTAACTGAGGGATACAGAGACTGGAACTGTGCACAGTGCTCCGAGTGTGGGTCTAACTGAGGGATACGGAGACTGGAACTGAGCACAGTGCTCCGACTGTGGGTCTGACTGAGGGATACGGAGACTGGAACTGTGCACGGTGCTCCGAGTGTGGGTCTAACTGAGGGATACGGAGACTGGAACTGTGCACGGTGCTCCGAGTGTGGGTCTGACTGAGGGATACGGAGACTGGAACTGTGCACGGTGCTCCGAGTGTGGGTCTAACTGAGGGATACGGAGACTGGAACTGTGCACGGTGCTCCGAGTGTGGGTCTAACTGAGGGATACGGAGACTGGAACTGTGCACGGTGCTCCGAGTGTGGGTGTAACTGAGGGATACGGAGACTGGAACTGTGCACGGTGCTCCGAGTGTGGGTCTGACTGAGGGATACGGAGACTGGAACTGTGCACGGTGCTCCGAGTGTGGGTCTGACTGAGGGATACGGAGACTGGAACTGTGCACGGTGCTCCGAGTGTGGGTCTAACTGAGGGATACAGAGACTGGAACTGTGCACGGTGCTCCGAGTGTGGGTCTGACTGAGGGATACGGAGACTGGAACTGTGCACAGTGCTCCGAGTGTGGGTCAGACTGAGGGATACGCAGACTGGAACTGTGCATGGTGCTCCGGGTGTGGGTCTGACTGAGGGATACGGAGACTGGAACTGTGCACAGTGCTCCGTGTGTGGGTCTAACTGAGGGATACGGAGACTGGAACTGTGCACAGTGCTCCGAGTGTGGGTCTGACTGAGGGATACGGAGACTGGAACTGTGCACGGTGCTCCGAGTGTGGGTGTAACGGAGGGATATGGAGACTGGAACTGTGCACGGTGCTCCGAGTGTGGGTCTGACTGAGGGATACGGAGACTGGAACTGTGCACAGTGCTCCGAGTGTGTGTCTAACTGAGGGATACGGAGACTGGAACTGTGCACAGTGCTCCGAGTGTGGGTCTAACTGAGGGATACGGAGACTGGAACTGTGCACGGTGCTCCGAGTGTGGGTCTAACTGAGTGTTACGGAGACTGGAACTGTGCACGGTGCTCCGAGTGTGGGTCTAACTGAGGGATACAGAGACTGGAATTGTGCACAGTGCTCCGAGTGTGGGTCTGACGGAGGGATACAGAGACTGGAACTGTGCACGGTGCTCCGAGTGTGGGTCTGACTAAGGGATACGGAGACTGGAACTGTGCACGGTGCTCCGAGTGTGGGTCTGACGGAGGGATACAGAGACTGGAACTGTGCACGGTGCTCCGAGTGTGGGTCTGACTAAGGGATACGGAGACTGGAACTGTGCATGGTGCTCCGAGTGTGGGTCTAACTGAGGGATACGGAGACTGGAACTGTGCACAGTGCTCCGAGTGTGGGTCTGACTGAGGGATACAGAGACTGGAACTGTGCACAGTGCTCCGAGTGTGGGTCTGACTGAGGGATACAGAGACTGGAACTGTGCACGGTGCTCCGAGTGTGGGTCTGACTAAGGGATACGGAGACTGGAACTGTGCACGGTGCTCCGAGTGTGGGTCTGACGGAGGGATATGGAGACTGGAACTGTGCACGGTGCTCCGAGTGTGGGTCTGAGTGATGGATACGGAGACTGGAACTGTGCACAGTGCTCCGAGTGTGGGTCTGACTGAGGGATACAGAGACTGGAACTGTGCACAGTGCTCCGAGTGTGGGTCTGACGGAGGGATACAGAGACTGGAACTGTGCACGGTGCTCCGAGTGTGGGTGTGACTAAGGGATACGGAGACTGGAACTGTGCACGGTGCTCCGAGTGTGGGTCTGACAGAGGGATATGGAGACTGGAACTGTGCACGGTGCTCCGAGTGTGGGTCTAACTAAGGGATACGGAGACTGGAACTGTGCACAGTGCTCCGAGTGTGGGTCTAACTGAGGGATACGGAGACTGGAACTGAGCACAGTGCTCCGACTGTGGGTCTGACTAAGGGATACGGAGACTGGAACTGTGCACGGTGCTCCGACTGTGGGTCTGACTAAGGGATACAGAGACTGGAACTGTGCACGGTGCTCCGAGTGTGGGTCTGACTGAGGGATACGGAGACTGGAACTGTACACGGTGCTCCGAGTGTGGGTCTAACTGAGGGATACGGAGACTGGAACTGTGCACAGTGCTCCGAGTGTGGGTCTGACTGAGGGATACGGAGACTGGAACTGTGCACAGTGCTCCGAGTGTGGGTCTGACTGAGGGATACGCAGACTGGAACTGTGCATGGTGCTCCGGGTGTGGGTCTGACTGAGGGATACGGAGACTGGAACTGTGCACAGTGCTCCGTGTGTGGGTCTAACTGAGGGATACGGAGACTGGAACTGTGCACGGTGCTCCGAGTGTGGGTCTGACTGAGGGATACGGAGACTGGAACTGTGCACGGTGCTCCGAGTGTGGGTCTAACTGAGGGATACGGAGACTGGAACTGTGCACGGTGCTCCGAGTGTGGGTCTAACTGAGTGTTACGGAGACTGGAACTGTGCACTGTGCTCCGAGTGTGGGTGTAACGGAGGGATACGGAGACTGGAACTGTGCACGGTGCTCCGAGTGTGGGTCTAACTGAGGGATACAGAGACTGGAACTGTGCACAGTGCTCCGAGTGTGGGTCTGACGGAGGGATACAGAGACTGGAACTGTGCACAGTGCTCCGAGTGTGGGTCTGACTGAGGGATACGGAGACTGGAACTGAGCACGGTGCTCCGAGTGTGGGTCTGACTAAGGGATACGGAGACGGGAACTGTGCACGGTGCTCCGAGTGTGGGTCTGACGGAGGGATATGGAGACTGGAACTGTGCACGGTGCTCCGAGTGTGGGTCTGACTGAGGGATACGGAGACTGGAACTGAGCACGGTGCTCCGAGTGTGGGTCTGACTAAGGGATACGGAGACTGGAACTGTGCACGGTGCTCCGAGTGTGGGTCTGACGGAGGGATATGGAGACTGGAACTGTGCACGGTGCTCCGAGTGTGGGTCTAACTGAGGGATACGGAGACTGGAACTGTGCACAGTGCTCCGAGTGTGGGTCTAACTGAGTGTTACGGAGACTGGAACTGTGCACGGTGCTCCGAGTGTGGGTGTAACGGAGGGATACGGAGACTGGAACTGTGCACGGTGCTCCGAGTGTGGGTCTAACTGAGGGATACAGAGACTGGAACTGTGCACAGTGCTCCGAGTGTGGGTCTGACGGAGGGATACAGAGACTGGAACTGTGCACAGTGCTCCGAGTGTGGGTCTGACTGAGGGATACGGAGACTGGAACTGAGCACGGTGCTCCGAGTGTGGGTCTGACTAAGGGATACGGAGACTGGAACTGTGCACGGTGCTCCGAGTGTGGGTCTGACGGAGGGATATGGAGACTGGAACTGTGCACGGTGCTCCGAGTGTGGGTCTGACTGAGGGATACGGAGACTGGAACTGAGCACGGTGCTCCGAGTGTGGGTCTGTCTAAGGGATACGGAGACTGGAACTGTGCACGGTGCTCCGAGTGTGGGTCTGACGGAGGGATATGGAGACTGGAACTGTGCACGGTGCTCCGAGTGTGGGTCTAACTGAGGGATACGGAGACTGGAACTGTGCACAGTGCTCCGAGTGTGGGTCTAACTGAGGGATACGGAGACTGGAACTGAGCACAGTGCTCCGACTGTGGGTCTGACTAAGGGATACGGAGACTGGAATTGTGCACGGTGCTCCGACTGTGGGTCTGACTAAGGGATACAGAGACTGGAACTGTGCACGGTGCTCCGAGTGTGGGTCTGACTGAGGGATACAGAGACTGGAACTGTGCACGGTGCTCCGAGTGTGGGTCTAACTGAGGGATACAGAGACTGGAACTGTGCACGGTGCTCCGAGTGTGGGTCTGACTGAGGGATACGGAGACTGGAACTGTGCACAGTGCTCCGAGTGTGGGTCTGACTGAGGGATACGCAGACTGGAACTGTGCATGGTGCTCCGGGTGTGGGTCTGACTGAGGGATACGGAGACTGGAACTGTGCACAGTGCTCCGTGTGTGGGTCTAACTGAGGGATACGGAGACTGGAACTGTGCACAGTGCTCCGAGTGTGGGTCTGACTGAGGGATACGGAGACTGGAACTGTGCACGGTGCTCCGAGTGTGGGTGTAACGGAGGGATATGGAGACTGGAACTGTGCACGGTGCTCCGAGTGTGGGTCTAACTGAGGAATACGGAGACTGGAACTGTGCACGGTGCTCCGAGTGTGGGTCTAACTGAGTGTTACGGAGACTGGAACTGTGCACGGTGCTCCGAGTGTGGGTCTGACTGAGGGATACGGAGACTGGAACTGTGCACGGTGCTCCGAGTGTGGGTCTAACTGAGGGATACGGTGACTGAAACTGTGCACGGTGCTCCGAGTGTGGGTCTAACTGAGGGATACGGAGACTGGAACTGTGCACAGTGCTCCGAGTGTGGGTCTGACTGAGGGATACGGAGACTGGAACTGTGCACAGTGCTCCGTGTGTGGGTCTAACTGAGTGTTACGGAGACTGGAACTGTGCACGGTGCTCCGAGTGTGGGTCTAACTGAGGGATACAGAGACTGGAACTGTGCACGGTGCTCCGAGTGTGGGTGTAACGGAGGGATATGGAGACTGGAACTGTGCACGGTGCTCCGAGTGTGGGTCTGACTGAGGGATACGGAGACTGGAACTGTGCACAGTGCTCCGAGTGTGGGTCTAACTGAGGGATACGGAGACTGGAACTGAGCACAGTGCTCCGACTGTGGATCTGACTGAGGGATACGGAGACTGGAACTGTGCACGGTGCTCCGAGTGTGGGTCTGACTGAGGGATACGGAGACTGGAACTGTGCACGGTGCTCCGAGTGTGGGTCTGACTGAGGGATACGGAGACTGGAACTGTGCACGGTGCTCCGAGTGTGGGTCTAACTGAGGGATACGGAGACTGGAACTGTGCACGGTGCTCCGAGTGTGGGTCTGACTGAGGGATACGGAGACTGGAACTGTGCACGGTGCTCCGAGTGTGGGTCTGACTGAGGGATACGGAGACTGGAACTGTGCACGGTGCTCCGAGTGTGGGTCTGACTGAGGGATACAGAGACTGGAACTGTGCACGGTGCTCCGAGTGTGGGTCTGACTGAGGGATACGGAGACTGGAACTGTGCACAGTGCTCCGTGTGTGGGTCTAACTGAGGGATACGGAGACTGGAACTGTGCACGGTGCTCCGAGTGTGGGTCTGACTGAGGGATACGGAGACTGGAACTGTGCACGGTGCTCCGAGTGTGGGTCTAACTGAGTGTTACGGAGACTGGAACTGTGCATGGTGCTCCGAGTGTGGGTGTAACGGAGGGATACGGAGACTGGAACTGTGCACAGTGCTCCGAGTGTGGGTCTGACTGAGGGATACAGAGACTGGAACTGTGCACAGTGCTCCGAGTGTGGGTCTGACGGAGGGATACAGAGACTGGAACTGTGCACGGTGCTCCGAGTGTGGGTCTGACTAAGGGATACGGAGACTGGAACTGTGCACGGTGCTCCGAGTGTGGGTCTGACGGAGGGATATGGAGACTGGAACTGTGCACGGTGCTCCGAGTGTGGGTCTAACTGAGGGATACGGAGACTGGAACTGTGCACAGTGCTCCGAGTGTGGGTCTGACTGAGGGATACAGAGACTAGAACTGTGCACAGTGCTCCGAGTGTGGGTCTGACGGAGGGATACAGAGACTGGAACTGTGCACGGTGCTCCGAGTGTGGGTCTGACTAAGGGATACGGAGACTGGAACTGTGCACGGTGCTCCGAGTGTGGGTCTGACGGAGGGATATGGAGACTGGAACTGTGCACGGTGCTCCGAGTGTGGGTCTAACTGAGGGATACGGAGACTGGAACTGTGCACAGTGCTCCGAGTGTGGGTCTAACTGAGGGATACGGAGACTGGAACTGAGCACAGTGCTCCGACTGTGGGTCTGACTAAGGGATACGGAGACTGGAACTGTGCACGGTGCTCCGACTGTGGGTCTGACTAAGGGATACAGAGACTGGAACTGTGCACGGTGCTCCGAGTGTGGGTCTGACTGAGGGATACGGAGACTGGAACTGTGCACGGTGCTCCGAGTGTGGGTCTAACTGAGGGATACGGAGACTGGAACTGTGCACGGTGCTCCGAGTGTGGGTCTAACTGAGGGATACGGAGACTGGAACTGTGCACGGTGCTCCGAGTGTGGGTCTGACTGAGGGATACGGAGACTGGAACTGTGCACGGTGCTCCGAGTGTGGGTCTGACTGAGGGATACGGAGACTGGAACTGTGCACGGTGCTCCGAGTGTGGGTCTGACTGAGGGATACAGAGACTGGAACTGTGCACGGTGCTCCGAGTGTGGGTCTGACTGAGGGATACGGAGACTGGAACTGTGCACAGTGCTCCGAGTGTGGGTCTGACTGAGGGATACGCAGACTGGAACTGTGCATGGTGCTCCGGGTGTGGGTCTGACTGAGGGATACGGAGACTGGAACTGTGCACAGTGCTCCGTGTGTGGGTCTAACTGAGGGATACGGAGACTGGAACTGTGCACAGTGCTCCGAGTGTGGGTCTGACTGAGGGATACGGAGACTGGAACTGTGCACGGTGCTCCGAGTGTGGGTCTAACTGAGTGTTACGGAGACTGGAACTGTGCATGGTGCTCCGAGTGTGGGTGTAACGGAGGGATACGGAGACTGGAACTGTGCACAGTGCTCCGAGTGTGGGTCTGACTGAGGGATACAGAGACTGGAACTGTGCACAGTGCTCCGAGTGTGGGTCTGACGGAGGGATACAGAGACTGGAACTGTGCACGGTGCTCCGAGTGTGGGTCTGACTAAGGGATACGGAGACTGGAACTGTGCACGGTGCTCCGAGTGTGGGTCTGACGGAGGGATATGGAGACTGGAACTGTGCACAGTGCTCCGAGTGTGGGTCTAACTGAGGGATACGGAGACTGGAACTGTGCACAGTGCTCCGAGTGTGGGTCTGACTGAGGGATACAGAGACTAGAACTGTGCACAGTGCTCCGAGTGTGGGTCTGACGGAGGGATACAGAGACTGGAACTGTGCACGGTGCTCCGAGTGTGGGTCTGACTAAGGGATACGGAGACTGGAACTGTGCACGGTGCTCCGAGTGTGGGTCTGACGGAGGGATATGGAGACTGGAACTGTGCACGGTGCTCCGAGTGTGGGTCTAACTGAGGGATACGGAGACTGGAACTGTGCACAGTGCTCCGAGTGTGGGTCTAACTGAGGGATACGGAGACTGGAACTGAGCACAGTGCTCCGACTGTGGGTCTGACTAAGGGATACGGAGACTGGAACTGTGCACGGTGCTCCGACTGTGGGTCTGACTAAGGGATACAGAGACTGGAACTGTGCACGGTGCTCCGAGTGTGGGTCTGACTGAGGGATACGGAGACTGGAACTGTGCACGGTGCTCCGAGTGTGGGTCTAACTGAGGGATACAGAGACTGGAACTGTGCACGGTGCTCCGAGTGTGGGTCTGACTGAGGGATACGGAGACTGGAACTGTGCACAGTGCTCCGAGTGTGGGTCTGACTGCGGGATACGCAGACTGGAACTGTGCATGGTGCTCCGGGTGTGGGTCTGACTGAGGGATACGGAGACTGGAACTGTGCACAGTGCTCCGTGTGTGGGTCTAACTGAGGGATACGGAGACTGGAACTGTGCACAGTGCTCCGAGTGTGGGTCTGACTGAGGGATACGGAGACTGGAACTGTGCACAGTGCTCCGAGTGTGGGTCTGACGGAGGGATACAGAGACTGGAACTGTGCACGGTGCTCCGAGTGTGGGTCTAACTGAGGGATACAGAGACTGGAACTGTGCACAGTGCTCCGAGTGTGGGTCTGACGGAGGGATACAGAGACTGGAACTGTGCACGGTGCTCCGAGTGTGGGTCTGACTAAGGGATACGGAGACTGGAACTGTGCACGGTACTCCGAGTGTGGGTCTGACGGAGGGATATGGAGACTGGAACTGTGCACGGTGCTCCGAGTGTGGGTCTAACTGAGGGATACGGAGACTGGAACTGTGCACAGTGCTCCGAGTGTGGGTCTGACTGAGGGATACAGAGACTGGAACTGTGCACAGTGCTCCGAGTGTGGGTCTGACGGAGGGATACAGAGACTGGAACTGTGCACGGTGCTCCGAGTGTGGGTCTGACTAAGGGATACGGAGACTGGAACTGTGCACGGTGCTCCGAGTGTGGGTCTGACGGAGGGATATGGAGACTGGAACTGTGCACGGTGCTCCGAGTGTGGGTCTAACTGAGGGATACGGAGACTGGAACTGTGCACAGTGCTCCGAGTGTGGGTCTAACTGAGGGATACGGAGACTGGAACTGAGCACAGTGCTCCGACTGTGGGTCTGACTAAGGGATACAGAGACTGGAACTGTGCACGGTGCTCCGAGTGTGGGTCTGACTGAGGGATACGGAGACTGGAACTGTGCACGGTGCTCCGAGTGTGGGTCTAACTGAGGGATACAGAGACTGGAACTGTGCACGGTGCTCCGAGTGTGGGTCTGACTGAGGGATACGGAGACTGGAACTGTGCACAGTGCTCCGAGTGTGGGTCTGACTGAGGGATACGCAGACTGGAACTGTGCACAGTGCTCCGAGTGTGGGTCTGACTGAGGGATACGCAGACTGGAACTGTGCATGGTGCTCCGGGTGTGGGTCTGACTGAGGGATACGGAGACTGGAACTGTGCACAGTGCTCCGTGTGTGGGTCTAACTGAGGGATACGGAGACTGGAACTGTGCACAGTGCTACGTGTGTGGGTCTGACTGAGGGATACGGAGACTGGAACTGTGCACGGTGCTCCGAGTGTGGGTCTGACTGAGGG
The DNA here is from genome assembly GCF_037043375.1 of Chiloscyllium plagiosum. Taxonomy (NCBI): domain Eukaryota; kingdom Metazoa; phylum Chordata; class Chondrichthyes; order Orectolobiformes; family Hemiscylliidae; genus Chiloscyllium; species Chiloscyllium plagiosum. The sequence goes on from NW_028270176.1 coordinate 19,175,923, forward strand.
ATACGGAGACTGGAACTGTGCACGGTGCTCCGAGTGTGGGTGTAACGGAGGGATATGGAGACTGGAACTGTGCACGGTGCTCCGAGTGTGGGTCTAACTGAGGGATACGGAGACTGGAACTGTGCACGGTGCTCCGAGTGTGGGTGTAACGGAGGGATATGGAGACTGGAACTGTGCACGGTGCTCCGAGTGTGGGTCTAACTGAGGGATATGGAGACTGGAACTGTGCACGGTGCTCCGAGTGTGGGTCTGACTGAGGGATACGGAGACTGGAACTGTGCACGGTGCTCCGAGTGTGGGTCTAACTGAGGGATACGGAGACTGGAACTGTGCACGGTGCTCCGAGTGTGGGTCTAACTGAGGGATACGGAGACTGGAACTGTGCACAGTGCTCCGAGTGTGGGTCTGACTGAGGGATACGGATACTGGAACTGTGCACGGTGCTCCGAGTGTGGGTCTGACTGAGGGATACGGAGACTGGAACTGTGCACGGTGCTCCGAGTGTGGGTCTAACTGAGGGATACGGAGACTGGAACTGTACACGGTGCTCCGAGTGTGGGTCTAACTGAGGGATACGGAGACTGGAACTGTGCACGGTGCTCCGGGTGTGGGTCTGACTGAGGGATACGGAGACTGGAACTGTGCACGGTGCTCCGAGTGTGGGTCTAACTGAGGGATATGGAGACTGGAACCGTGCACGGTGCTCCGAGTGTGGGTCTGACTGAGGGATACGGAGACTGGAACTGTGCACAGTGCTCCGAGTGTGGGTCTAACTGAGGGATACGGAGACTGGAACTGTGCACGGTGCTCCGAGTGTGGGTGTAACTGAGGGATACCGAGACTGGAACTGTGCACAGTGCTCCGAGTGTGGGTCTAACTGAGGGATATGGAGACTGGAACTGTGCACAGTGCTCCGAGTGTGGGTCTAACTGAGGGATATGGAGACTGGAACTGTGCACAGTGCTCCGAGTGTGGGTCTGACGGAGGGATACAGAGACTGGAACCGTGCACTTTGCTCCGAGTGTGGGTCTGACTGAGGGATACGGAGACTGGAACTGTGCACAGTGCTCCGAGTGTGGGTCTAACTGAGGGATATGGAGACTGGAACTGTGCACAGTGCTCCGAGTGTGGGTCTAACTGAGGGATACGGAGACTGGAACCGTGCACGGTGCTCCGAGTGTGGGTCGAACTGAGGGATACGGAGACTGGAACTGTGCACGGTGCTCCGAGTGTGGGTCTGACTGAGGGATACGGAGACTGGAACCGTGCACGGTACTCCGAGTGTGGGTCTGACCGAGGGATACAGAGACTGGAACTGTGCACACAGCTCCGAGTGTGGGTCAGACTGAGGGATACAGAGACTGGAACTGTGCACAGTGTTCCGAGTGTGGGTCTGACTGTGGGATACGGAGACTGGAACCGTGCACAGTGCTCCGAGTGTGGGTCTGACTGACGGATACGGTGTGATGAAGCCTGGTGTATGTGCTGGACTAGGATTCGTATGTGGTCGTTGTGTTAAAGGGAGAGGGTGGTGCTGACTGTGTGTCTGATTTCCGGTGTAGGTATAGCAGAGCGGAGTCTCTGAGCTCTCTCTACGTTGACGTGTATCCTCATGATGCTTCCCGTTTTACCGTGAGCGGTCTGGCGCCAGGAACTCTCTATCAGTTCTCTGTCCGAGCTGTGAACACTCTCGGTGCCAGTCGTTACACACAGCCCGGGTCAGCGTTAACCATCGTCACTGCAGGTAACCCCATTCACTACCTGTGTAACCGGTACACTCACTCCCACAGCTCACACACACAGACTCACACTCGCTCTCACACTCTCACACACACACACACACACTCACACTCACTCCCACAGCTCACACACACAGACTCACACTCGCTCTCACACTCACACACACTCACACACACTCTTACACACACACACACTCACACTCACTCCCACAGCTCACACACACAGACTCACACTCTCTCTCACACTCTCACACACACACACACTCACACTCTTACACACACACACACACTCACACTCACTCCCACAGCTCACACACACAGACTCACACTCGCTCTCACACTCTCACACACACACACACACTCACACTCTTACACACACACACACTCACACTCACACACATACTCACACTCACTCACACACACACACTCACGCACACTCTCACTCACACACACACACACACACTCACAACACACACTCACAACACACTCACAACACACACTCACACTCACAGTCGCACATACACACACACACAGACACACACACTCACATACACACTCACACTCACATACACACTCGCACACACACGCGCACTCACACTCACACTCACTGACACACAGACACACACACTCAAACACACACACACATACGCACACACACACTCACAGACTCACACACACACACACTCACACACATACACACAATCACGCACACGCGCACACACACACACTCACACACACAGACACACACACACACACATACTCACACACACACTCACGCACATGCACACACACACACACTCACATGCACACTCACAACACACTCACACTCTCACTCACACACAGACACACACACTCAAACACACTCACATACACACACAGCCACACCCACTCACACACACATTCACACACGCACTCACAGACACACACACACTCACACAGACACACACACACTCACATACACACACTCACACACTCACTCACACACTCACATGCTCACACTCACACACCCATCCACACACACACACACACACACACAGATACAGACACATTCAGACACAGACACACATACAGACACAGACGCACACACACAGAGATACACACACCGACACACACACAGACACAGACGCACACACACAGAGATACACACACCGACACACACACAGACACAGACGCACACACACACAGACATATCACACACACACACATCACACACACACAGATGCACACAGACACACACACACAGACACACACACATACACACACACACTCACACTCTTACACACACACACTCACACTCACTCTCACACTCACACACTCACACTCACACACACACGCGCTCACACACACATGCACTCACACACACACAGACACAGACACAGACACACACACACACACAGACACACGCACACACACACACGCACACACACACATGCACACACACACTCACATACACACTCACACACACACACAGACACCCACACACACTCACACACACGCACACACATACACACACACACACACATACTCACACACACACACACGCACACACACACTCTCTCTCACACACTCTCACACACACACGCACACACTCACATACTCACACACACACGCACTCACTCACACACACAGAAACACACACGCAAACACACACATGGGCGGCACGGTGGCACAGTGGTTAGCACTGCTGCCTCACAGCGCCAGAGACCCGGGTTCAATTCCCGCCTCAGGCGACTGACTGTGTGGAGTTTGCACGTTCTCCCCGTGTCTGCGTGGGTTTCCTCCGGGTGCTCCGGTTTCCTCCCACAGTCCAAAAGATGTGCAGGTCAGGTGAATTGGCCATGCTAAATTGCCCGTAGTGTTAGGTAAGGGGTAAATGTAGGGGTATGGGTGGGTTTCGCTTCGGCGGGGCGGTGTGGACTTGTTGGGCCGAAGGGCCTGTTTCCACACTGTAAAGTAATCTAATCTAATCTAATCACACACACAAACTCACACACACTCACTCACACACACACATGCACACACACTCACACTCACACACACAGATACACACATCACACACACACGCACGCACTCACATACTCGCACACACACACACACACAGAAACACACACGCACACACACACACACAAACACACACACACTCACACACACTCACTCACACACACACACACTCATACTCACACTCACACTCACACACACAGACACACACACATCACACACACACAGAGACGCACGCACTCAGACACGCACGCACACAGACACACACAGACACTTACACACACACAGAGACACACACACTCACACACACACCTTCACATACTCACACACGCGCACACACACACACAGAAACACACACGCACACACTCACACACACAAACACACACACACACTCACACACACTCACTCACACACACACACTCATACTCTCACTCACACTCACACACACTCACACTCACACACACACAGAAACACACACGCACACACTCACACACACAAACACACACACACACTCACACACACTCACTCACACACACACACTCATACTCACACTCACACACACACACACACAGACACACACACACACCCTCACACACACACACACAGGCACACACACACTCACACACACAGTCGCACAGACACACGCACTCACACACGCACTCACACACACAATCACACACACTCACACTCTCGCGCTTTCACACACACACACTCACACGCGCACTCACACTCACACATACTCACACAGACATACACAGACACACACACTCACACGCGCACACGCACACACATACTCACACACACACACTCACACTCACTCTCACACTCACACACACACACACACTCACACACACACGCACTCACACACACACACACACTCACACACACACAGACACAGACACACACACACGCACTCACACATACAGACACACACACACACTCACACACATACACATACACACACGCACATACACGCACACACACACATGTACACACACCCTCACACACACACACACGCACGCACTCACATACCCACACACGCACACACACTCACACTCACACACACACACACAGGAACACACACGCACACACTCACACACACAAACACACACACACACTCACACACACACTCATACTCACACTCACACACACACACAGAGACACACACACATCACACACACACAGAGACGCACGCACTCAGACACGCACGCACACCGACACACACAGACACACACAGAGACACTTACACACACACTCACACACACACACGCACACCCTCACACACACACACGCACGCACTCACATACTCACACACGCACGCTCACACTCACACACACACACACACAGAAACACACACGCACACACTCACACACACAAACACTCACACACACTCACTCACACAGACTCATACTCACACTCACAATCACACAGACACACACACATCACACACACACAGACGCACGCACTCAGACACGCACGCACACCGACACACACAGACACAGGCACAGACACACACAGAAACACTTACACACACACAGACACACACACACTCACACACACACACCCTCACACACACACACACAGACACACACACACTCACACACACACTCATACACACAGTCACACACACTCACACACGCACTCACACACACAATCACACACACTCAAACTCACACACACACTCACACACACACTCACACACACACAAACACTCACACACACACACACTCACACGCGCACTCACACTCACACTCACACATACTCACATACACATACACAGACACACACACTCACACGCGCACACACATACTCACACACACACACAGACACACACTCAGACACGCACTCACACACACACTCACACTCACACATGTACTCACACACACACACTCACGCACACACTCACACACACACAAACACTCACACACACACACACTCACACGCGCACTCACACTCACACTCACACATACTCACATACACATACACAGACACACACACTCACACGCGCACACACATACTCACACACACACACAGACACACACTCAGACACGCACTCACACACACACTCACACTCACACATGTACTCACACACACACACTCACGCACACACACACTCTCACATGCATACACACACACTCACAGTCTCACACACACTCACACACAGACACAGACACTCAAACACACTCACATACACACACAGCCACACCCACCCACACACACATTCACACACACACTCACACAGGCACACACACACTCACGCACACACACCCACACACATACTCACACACACATACTCACACACACACAGACACACACACACACTCACACACACTCACACACACACACATACTCACACTCACTCACACACACACACTCATGCACACTCTCACTCACACACACACACTCACACACACTCACAACACACACTCACAACACACACTCACACTCAGTCACACATACACACTCACACACAGACACACACACACTCACATACACACTCACACACACTCGCACACACTCACACGCGCACTCACACACTCACTGACACATACTCTCACTCACACACAGACACACACACTCAAACACGCACACACATACGCAAACACACACTCACAGACTCACACACACACTCACACACATACACACACACCATCACGCACACGCACACACACACACTCACACACACAGACACACACATTCACACACACTCACACACATACTCACACACACACTCATGCACACGCACACACACACACTCACACTCACACACACACTCACAACACACACTCACACTCTCACTCACACACACACTCACACACAGACACACACACTCAAACACACTCACATACACACACAGCCACACCCACCCACACACACATTCACACACGCATTCACACACACTCATACAGACACACACACACTCACATACACACACTCACACACTCACTCACACACTCACATGCTCACACTCACACACCCATCCACACACACACTCACACACACACACACAGAAACATACACACGCACACACTTACACACAAACTCACACACACTCACTCACACACACACACTCATACTCACACTCACACACACAGACACACACACATCACACACACACAGAGACGCACGCACTCAGACACGCACGCACACCGACACACACAGACACAGGCACAGACACACACAGAGACACTTACACACACTCACACACACACACACCCTCACACACAGACACACACACACACACACACACACTCATACACACAGTCACACACACACACAGACACACACACTCACACACACACTCACAAACACAATCACACACACTCAAACTCACACACACACTCACACACACTCAAACGCTCGCACACACACACTCACGCACACACACACACACTCACACACACACACAAACACTCACAAACACACACTCTTGCGCTTTCACACACACACTCACACGCGCACTCACACTCACACATACTCACACACACATACACAGACACACACACGCACACACGCACACACATACTCACACACACACTCACACACACACTCACACACACACTCACACACACACACAGACACACACTCACACACACACTCACACTCACACATGTACTCACACACACGCACTCACGCACACACACACACTCACATGCACACACACACTCACAGTCTCACACACACACTCACACACAGACACACACACACTCAAACACACTCACACATACACTCACATACACACACAGCCACACCCACCCACACACACATTCACACACACACTCACACACACTCACACAGACACACACACACTCACGCACACACACCCACACACATTCTCACACACACACACTCACACACACACACACTCACACACACACACACTCACACACACACTCACACTCACTCACACACACACTCACGCACACTCTCACTCACACGCACACTCTCACTCACACACACACTCACACATACACTCACACACATTCACAACACACACTCACAATACACACTCACAACACACACTCACACTCACAGTCACACATACACACTCACACACAGACACACACACTCACATACACACACACTCACATACACACTCGCACACACTCACACACGCACTCACATATGCACACACACACTCACAGACTCACACACACACTCACACACACACTCACACACACACTCACACACATACACACAATCACGCACACACACTCACACACACACTCACACACATACTCACACACACTCACGCACACACACACACACTCACACACACACTCACAACACACACTCACATTCTCACTCACACACACACACACACACACTCAAACACACTCACACACACACTCACATACACACACAGCCACACCCACACACACATTCACACACGCACTCACACACACTCACAGACACACACACACTCACACCGACACACACACTCTCACATACACACACTCACACACTCACTCACACACTCACATGCTCACACTCACACACCCATCCACACACATACACAGAGGCAGATACAGACACATACAGACACAGACACACATACAGACACAGACACACACAGACACAAACACAGACACCCACACACACTCACACCCCCCCACAGACACAGACACACACACGCACATAGACACCCACACACAGAGACACCCACCCACAGACACACACACAGACACACCCACATCCCCACAGACACACACACACACACAGACACACACACAGACACACACAGACACAAACACTCACACACGCACACACATATGCACACACACACTCACACACACTCACACACTCACACACACACACTCACACACACACTCATACTCACACACATACACACACTCACGCACACGCACACACACACACACTCACACACACTCACACACACAGACACACACACTCACACACATACTCACACACACACACACTCACGCACACGCACACACACACACTCACACACACACTCACAACACACACTCACACTCTCACTCACACACACACAGAAACATACACACGCACACACTTACACACAAACTCACACACACTCACTCACACACACACACTCATACTCACACTCACACACACAGACACACACACATCACACACACACAGAGACGCACGCACTCAGACACGCACGCACACCGACACACACAGACACAGGCACAGACACACACAGAGACACTTACACACACTCACACACACACACACCCTCACACACAGACACACACACACACACACACACACTCATACACACAGTCACACACACACACAGACACACACACTCACACACACACTCACAAACACAATCACACACACTCAAACTCACACACACACTCACACACACTCAAACGCTCGCACACACACACTCACGCACACACACACACACTCACACACACACACAAACACTCACAAACACACACTCTTGCGCTTTCACACACACACTCACACGCGCACTCACACTCACACATACTCACACACACATACACAGACACACACACGCACACACGCACACACATACTCACACACACACTCACACACACACTCACACACACACTCACACACACACACAGACACACACTCACACACACACTCACACTCACACATGTACTCACACACACGCACTCACGCACACACACACACTCACATGCACACACACACTCACAGTCTCACACACACACTCACACACAGACACACACACACTCAAACACACTCACACATACACTCACATACACACACAGCCACACCCACCCACACACACATTCACACACACACTCACACACACTCACACAGACACACACACACTCACGCACACACACCCACACACATTCTCACACACACACACTCACACACACACACACTCACACACACACACACTCACACACACACTCACACTCACTCACACACACACTCACGCACACTCTCACTCACACGCACACTCTCACTCACACACACACTCACACATACACTCACACACATTCACAACACACACTCACAATACACACTCACAACACACACTCACACTCACAGTCACACATACACACTCACACACAGACACACACACTCACATACACACACACTCACATACACACTCGCACACACTCACACACGCACTCACATATGCACACACACACTCACAGACTCACACACACACTCACACACACACTCACACACACACTCACACACATACACACAATCACGCACACACACTCACACACACACTCACACACATACTCACACACACTCACGCACACACACACACACTCACACACACACTCACAACACACACTCACATTCTCACTCACACACACACACACACACACTCAAACACACTCACACACACACTCACATACACACACAGCCACACCCACACACACATTCACACACGCACTCACACACACTCACAGACACACACACACTCACACCGACACACACACTCTCACATACACACACTCACACACTCACTCACACACTCACATGCTCACACTCACACACCCATCCACACACATACACAGAGGCAGATACAGACACATACAGACACAGACACACATACAGACACAGACACACACAGACACAAACACAGACACCCACACACACTCACACCCCCCCACAGACACAGACACACACACGCACATAGACACCCACACACAGAGACACCCACCCACAGACACACACACAGACACACCCACATCCCCACAGACACACACACACACACAGACACACACACAGACACACACAGACACAAACACTCACACACGCACACACATATGCACACACACACTCACACACACTCACACACTCACACACACACACTCACACACACACTCATACTCACACACATACACACACTCACGCACACGCACACACACACACACTCACACACACTCACACACACAGACACACACACTCACACACATACTCACACACACACACACTCACGCACACGCACACACACACACTCACACACACACTCACAACACACACTCACACTCTCACTCACACACACACTCAGTCTCGCACACACACTCACACACACTCAAACACACACACACACTCACATACACACACAGCCACACCCATCCACACACACATTCACACACGCACTCACACACACTCACTCAGACACACAGACACTCACACACACACGCACACACACTCTCACACTCACACTCACACACACTCACATACACACACTCACACACTCACTCACACACTCACACGCTCACACTCACACACCCATCCACACACACACAGACAGACACACACACAGACACACACACAGACACAAACACAGACACCCACACACACTCACCCCCCCCACAGACACACACAGACACACACACACACAGACACACACACAGACACACACACAGATACACACAGACACACACAGACATGCACAGACACACACACAGAGACACAGACACACAGACATAAACACACAGACACAAACACAGACACGCTCACACACAGACACACAGACACACACACCGACACCCAGACACAGACGCACACACACAGTCACACACACCAACACACACACACAGACACAGACGCACACACACAGAGATACACACACCGACACACACACAGACACAGACGCACACACACACAGACACATCACACACACACACACACACATCACACACACACAGATGCACACAGACACACACACGGGCACACAGACAGACAGACACACAGACACACACACAGGCACACACATTCACACACACACACCCACACTCACACCCACAGACACACACACACAGACACACATACTCACACACACACACACACATCCCCACAGACGCACACAGACACACACAGACACATACTCACACACACGGACACGCACACATGCACACATAGACACGCACACACAGACACACAGACACACACAGACATACACACCAACACACACAGACACACACTCACAGACACACAGTCACACACACAGACATGTACTAAGACACAGACACAGACACACAGAGACACACACAGATACACACAGACACACATACAGACCAGACACACTCACACACACAGACACATCACACACCGACACACACACCGACACAGACACACACACAGAGACGCACACACAGACGCACACACAGATGCACACACAGACACACACAGACACACACACACAGACACACACACAGGCACACACACTCAAACACACTCTCACACACACTCACAAACACACACAGCCACACCCACCCACTCACACACGCACTCACACAGGCACACACACACACTCACAAACACGCACGCACACACTCACACACACACTCACACACCCTCACACACACTCACACACAGGCACACACACTCACACACACACTCACATACACACACTCACACACACGCACTCACACTCACACACACTCACACTCACACACACAGACACACACCCACCCACCCACACAGACACACACACACAGACACCCACCCACAGACACACACACAGACACAAACACACACACACTCACACACACAGACGCACACACAGACACACTCAGACACACACAGACACACATACACAGACACACACAGACACACACACACCGATACACACACAGACACACACACACAGACAAAGACATACACACAGAGACATGCACACACACAGACACACACAGACACACACAGACACACTCACACACACAGACACATCACACACACACAGAGACGTCCACACTCAGACACGCACGTACACCAACACACACAGACACACACACATACACACGCAGAGACACAGACACACGCACATAGACACACAGACACACACAGACACACACAGAGACACACACACAGAGAAACACACTCACACTAACACCCCCCCACACTCACACACACACAGACACACACAAAGACACACACACAGGCACAGGCACACACACAGACACACACAGACACACACAGACCGACACAAACACAGACACAGACACACACACAGAGACATCCACTCACAGACACACACACAGACACACACACAGACACACACACACAGACACAGACATAGAGACACAGACACACACACAGACATACTCACACATTCACAAACACACACTCACACTAACTCACCTCCACACCGCCACAGGCACACACACAGACACAGACACACGCAGATACACACAGACTCAGACACACACAGACACACACAAAGACACAGACAAACACACACGGACACAAACGCACACACAGATACAGACACACACACAGACACACACTCTCACACACAGAGACACGGACACACACACAGACACAGACATACACACACAGACACGCACACACACAGGCACGCACACAGAGACACACACAGACACACACTCACACACAGAGACACAGACACACACACAGACACAGACACACAGACACAGACACTCACACAGACACACAGACATCCACACACACACAGACAGACACATAGAGACACACACACAGGCACACACACAGACACACAGACACACACAAAGACACACAGACATACAGACACACGCATAGAGTCACAGACACACTCCCCTCACACACACACTCACACTAACACACTCCCACACCCCCACAGACACACACACAGACATATAGACACATACTCACACACAGACACACACACAGACACACACAGGACACATTCACACACACAGACACACACACAGACACACACACACACTCACCCCCCCACAGACACACACACGCACACAGACTCACACACACACACACACACACAGGCAAACGCACTCACACTCACACCCACCCACACCCCCACAGACACACACACACAGACACACACTCAGAGACACAGACACGCACACACAGACACAGACACACACAGACAAAGATACACACAGACACCCACACACACTCACACACACCCCCACAGGCACAGACACAGACACATTCACACACACACACTCACACACACACCCACAGACACACATACAGACACATATACAGACACACACACACAGACACACACACACTCACACACACACTCACACACACACTCACACACACTCACAACACACACTCACATACACACACTCACACACACGCACTCACACTCACACACACTCACACACGCACTCACACTCACACACACTCACACTCACACACACACACACACAGACACCCACCCACAGACACACACACAGACACAAACACACACACACTCACACACACAGACGCACACACAGACACACTCAGACACACACAGACACACATACACAGACACACACAGACACACACACACCGATACACACACAGACACACACACACAGACAAAGACATACACACAGAGACATGCACACACACAGACACACACAGACACACACAGACACACTCACACACACAGACACATCACACACACACAGAGACGTCCACACTCAGACACGCACGTACACCAACACACACAGACACACACACATACACACGCAGAGACACAGACACACGCACATAGACACACAGACACACACAGACACACACAGAGACACACACACAGAGAAACACACTCACACTAACACCCCCCCACACTCACACACACACAGACACACACAAAGACACACACACAGGCACAGGCACACACACAGACACACACAGACACACACAGACCGACACAAACACAGACACAGACACACACACAGAGACATCCACTCACAGACACACACACAGACACACACACAGACACACACACACAGACACAGACATAGAGACACAGACACACACACAGACATACTCACACATTCACAAACACACACTCACACTAACTCACCTCCACACCGCCACAGGCACACACACAGACACAGACACACACAGACACACGCAGATACACACAGACTCAGACACACACAGACACACACAAAGACACAGACAAACACACACGGACACAAACGCACACACAGATACAGACACACACACAGACACACACTCTCACACACAGAGACACGGACACACACACAGACACAGACATACACACACAGACACGCACACACACAGGCACGCACACAGAGACACACACAGACACACACTCACACACAGAGACACAGACACACACACAGACACAGACACACAGACACAGACACTCACACAGACACACAGACATCCACACACACACAGACAGACACATAGAGACACACACACAGGCACACACACAGACACACAGACACACACAAAGACACACAGACATACAGACACACGCATAGAGTCACAGACACACTCCCCTCACACACACACTCACACTAACACACTCCCACACCCCCACAGACACACACACAGACATATAGACACATACTCACACACAGACACACACACAGACACACACAGGACACATTCACACACACAGACACACACACACACTCACCCCCCCACAGACACACACACGCACACAGACTCACACACACACACACACACACAGGCAAACGCACTCACACTCACACCCACCCACACCCCCACAGACACACACACACAGACACACACTCAGAGACACAGACACGCACACACAGACACAGACACACACAGACAAAGATACACACAGACACCCACACACACTCACACACACCCCCACAGGCACAGACACAGACACATTCACACACACACACTCACACACACACCCACAGACACACATACAGACACATATACAGACACACACACACAGACACACACACACTCACACACACACTCACACACACACTCACACACACTCACAACACACACTCACATACACACACTCACACACACGCACTCACACTCACACACACTCACACACGCACTCACACTCACACACACTCACACTCACACACACACACACACAGACACCCACCCACAGACACACACACAGACACAAACACACACACACTCACACACACAGACGCACACACAGACACACTCAGACACACACAGACACACATACACAGACACACACAGACACACACACACCGATACACACACAGACACACACACACATACAAAGACATACACACAGAGACATGCACACACACAGACACACACAGACACACTCACACACACAGACACATCACACACACACAGAGACGTCCACACTCAGACACGCACGTACACCAACACACACAGACACACACACATACACACGCAGAGACACAGACACACGCACATAGACACACAGACACACACAGAGACACACACACACAGAAACACACACACACTCACACTAACACCCCCCCACACTCACACACACACAGACACACACAAAGACACACACACAGGCACAGACACACACAGACACACACAGACCGACACAAACACAGACACAGACACACACACAGAGACATCCACTCACAGACACACGCACAGACACACACAGAGACATCCACTCACAGACACACACACAGACACACACACAGACACACACACACAGACATAGAGACACAGACACACGCACAGACATACTCACACATTCACAAACACACACTCACACTAACTCACCTCCACACCGCCACAGGCACACACACAGACACAGACACACACAGACACAGACACACGCAGATACACACAGACTCAGACACACACAGACACACACAAAGACACAGACAAACACACACGGACACAAACACACACACAGATACAGACACACACACAGGCACACACTCTCACACACAGAGACACGGACACACACACAGACACAGACATACACACACAGACACGCACACACACAGGCACGCACACAGAGACACACACAGACACACACTCACACACAGAGACACAGACACAGACACACAGACACAGACACTCACACAGACACACTCAGACACACAGACATCCACACACACACACACAGACACATAGAGACACACACACAGGCACACACACAGACACACACAAAGACACACAGACATACAGACACACGCATAGAGTCACAGACACACTCCCCTCACACACACACTCACACTAACACACTCCCACACCCCCACAGACACACACACAGACATATAGACACATACTCACACACAGACACACACACAGACACACACAGGACACATTCACACACACAGACACACACACACACTCACCCCCCCACAGACACACACACGCACACAGACTCACACACACACACACACACAGGCAAACGCACTCACACTCACACCCACCCACACCCCCACAGACACACACACACACAGACACACACTCAGAGACACAGACACGCACACACAGACACAGACACACACAGACAAAGATACACACAGACACCCACACACACTCACACACACCCCCACAGGCACAGACACAGACACATTCACACACACACACTCACACACACACCCACAGACACACATACAGACACATATACAGACACACACACACAGACACACACACACTCACACACACACTCACACACACACTCACACACACTCACAACACACACTCACATACACACACTCACACACACGCACTCACACTCACACACACTCACACTCACACACACACTCACACACAGACACACACCCACCCACCCACACAGACACACACACACAGACACCCACCCACAGACACACACACAGACACAAACACACACACACTCACACACACAGACGCACACACAGACACACTCAGACACACACAGACACACATACACAGACACACACAGACACACACACACCGATACACACACAGACACACACACACATACAAAGACATACACACAGAGACATGCACACACACAGACACACACAGACACACTCACACACACAGACACATCACACACACACAGAGACGTCCACACTCAGACACGCACGTACACCAACACACACAGACACACACACATACACACGCAGAGACACAGACACACGCACATAGACACACAGACACACACAGACACACACAGAGACACACACACAGAGAAACACACACACACTCACACTAACACCCCCCCACACTCACACACACACAGACACACACAAAGACACACACACAGGCACAGACACACACAGACACACACAGACCGACACAAACATAGACACAGACACACACACAGAGACATCCACTCACAGACACACGCACAGACACACACAGAGACATCCACTCACAGACACACACACAGACACACACACAGACACACACACACAGACATAGAGACACAGACACACGCACAGACATACTCACACATTCACAAACACACACTCACACTAACTCACCTCCACACCGCCACAGGCACACACACAGACACAGACACACACAGACACAGACACACGCAGATACACACAGACTCAGACACACACAGACACACACAAAGACACAGACAAACACACACGGACACAAACACACACACAGATACAGACACACACACAGACACACACTCTCACACACAGAGACACGGACACACACACAGACACAGACATACACACACAGACACGCACACACACAGGCACGCACACAGAGACACACACACACACACTCACACACAGAGACACAGACACAGACACACAGACACAGACACTCACACAGACACACTCAGACACACAGACATCCACACACACACAGACAGACACATAGAGACACACACACAGGCACACACACAGACACACAGACACACACAAAGACACACAGACATACAGACACACGCATAGAGTCACAGACACACTCCCCTCACACACACACTCACACTAACACACTCCCACACCCCCACAGACACACACACAGACATATAGACACATACTCACACACAGACACACACACACAGACACACACACAGACACACACAGGACACATTCACACACACAGACACACACACAGACACACACACACACTCACCCCCCCCACAGACACACACACGCACACAGACTCACACACACACACACACACAGGCAAACGCACTCACACTAACACCCACCCACACCCCCACAGACACACACACACAGACACACACTCAGAGACACAGACACGCACACACAGACACAGACACAGACACACACAGACAAAGATACACACAAACACACAGACACCCACACACACTTACACACACCCCCACAGGCACAGACACAGACACATTCACACACACACACTCACACACACACCCACAGACACACATACAGACACACACATACTCACACACATACTCACACACACACACCCACATCCCCACGGACACACACAGACACACACTCACACACACACTCACACACACAGACGCACACACAGACACAGACACACACACAGAGACACAGACACACAGACACAGACGCTCACACAGACACACACACTGATACACACACAGACACGCGCACAGACACACACACAGACACAGACACACACAGACACAGACATACACACAGACACGCACACACAGACACACACACAGACACACACACAGACACGCACACAGAGACACACACAGACACACACTCACACACACAGAGACACAGACACACACTCACACACACAGAGACGCAGACACACACACAGAGACACAGACACAGACACAGACACTCACACAGACACTCACACAGACACACTCACACACACAGACACATCACACACACACATCACACACACAGAGACGCCCACACTCAGACACGCATGCACACCAACACACACACAGACACACACACAGCCACACACAGAGACACAGACACACGCACACAGACACACACACACAGACAGACACACAGACACACACCGAGACACACACCCACACAGACACACTCACAGACACACACACATTCACACACACACACACTCACACTAACACACCCCCACACTTCCAGACACAGACACACACATAGACACAAACAAAGAGACACAGACATACAAACACAGACATGCACACACACAGACATACACTCACAGACACACACACACCGACACCCACACACAGACACGCACACACCGACACACACACAGAGACACAGACACACACAGACACATCACACACACACATCACACACACACACAGACGCACACACAGACACACACACAGACACACACATGGAGACACCGACACACACACAGTCACACACACACACTCACACTAACAAACCCCCATACCCCCACAGACACACACACAGACATACACACAGACACACACTCACACACACAGACACACACACAGACACACAGACACAGACACACACGCTCAGACACACACAGACACATTCACACAGACACACATACACAGACACCCACACACACTCACACACCCCCCCCACAGACACACACACGCACACAGACTCACACACACACACACACTCAGACTAACACATCCCCACACCCTCACAGACACACACTCAGAGACACAGACACGCACACACACAGACACACACAGACACAGATACACACACACAGACACCCACACACGCTCCTACCCCCCCCACAGACACACACACACATTCACACACACAAACCCACACACACAGACACAGACACACACACAGACACACACTCACACACACAGAGACACAGACACACACACTGACACAGACGTACACACACACAGACACGCACACAGAGACACACACACAGACACGCACACAGACACACACACAGACACAGAGACACAGACACACTCACACAGACACACTCACACACACAGACACACACAGAGACACGCACACAGACACACTCACACACACAGACACACACAGAGACACACACTCACACACACCTCCACAGACACACACACACACACACAGACACACACACTCACACACACCTCCACAGACACACACACACACACACAGACACACACACTCACACACACCTCCACAGACACACACACACACAAACTCACACCCACAGACACACACACACACACACACACACACACATACAGACACACACACAGAGACACACTCTCTCCTCACCCCCTCATTCCTTCACCCCTCACTCCCCTGCCCCTCACCCCCAACCACTCACTCCTTCACCTCCTAGCCCTCACTCCGCACCATCTCACCCTCCACCCCCTCACTTCTCACCCCTCACTCCCCAGCCCGTCACACACCCCCTCACTCCCCACCCCCTCAATCCCCACCCCCTCACTCATCCTCCCCTCACTCCCCATCCCCTCACTCATCCCCTCAATCCCCACCCCCTGACTCCCCACCACCTCACCCCACCCCCTCACACACACCCTCACTCCCTTCCCCCTCATTCCCCTCCCCCTCACTCACCCCCTCCCCCTCCTCCCCGTCACTCCCCACTCCCTCACTCATCCCCTCACTCCCCACCCCCTCACTCCTCACCCCCTCACTCACCCCCTCACTCCCCACCCCCCACTCCTTCACTCCCTCACTCCCCACTCCCTCACTCCCTCACTCCCCACCACCTCACCCCCCACCTCCTCACTCACCCCCTCTCTCCCCATCCCTTCACTCCACACCCCCACTTCCCATTCCCCACCCCCTCACTCCTTCCCTCACTCTCTCTCTCACTCCCCCTTCACTACACCCTCACTCCCCCCTCACTCCTCATCCCCTCACTCCTCATCCCCCTCACTCCCCACCCCCCCACTCCCCACCACCTCACCCCCCACACCCTCATACACACCCTCACTCCCATCCCCTCAATCCCCACCCCGACTCCCCACCACCTCACCCCACCCCCCTCACACACATCCACACTCCCCTCCCCTCAGTCACCACCCCCTCACTCATCCCCTCACTCCCCACTCCCTCACTCATCCCCTTACTCCCCACCCCCTCACTCCTCACCCCTCACTCCCCACCCCCTCACTCTTTCACTCCCTCACTCCCCACCACCTCACCCCCACCCCCTCACTCATCCCCTCAATCCCCACCCCCTCACTCACCACACCCTCACTCACCCCCTCTCTCCCCATCCCCTCACTCCACACCACCACCCCCTCATTCCCCAACCCCTCACTCCATCCCTCACTCCCCCCTCACTCCTCATCCCCTCACTCCCTAGACCCTCACTCCCCACCACCTCACCCCCACCCCCTCTCACACACCCTCACTCCCCACTCCCTTATTCCCCACCCCCTCACTCATCCCCTCAATTCCCACCCCCTCACTCACACCCTCACTCCCCACACCCTCACTCCCCACCCCCTCATTCCCCACCCCCTCATTCCCTACCCCCTCACTCCCCACACCCTCACTCCCCACCCCCACACTCCACACCACCCACCCCTCATTCCCTTCCCCCTCATTCCCCACCCCCTCACTCCCTTCCCCCTCACTCCCCACCCACTCACTCCACACTCTCCCAACCCTCACTCCCCACCCCTCACTCCCCATATCCTCACTCATCCCCTCACTCCCCACGCCCTCGCTCATCCCCTCACTCCTCACCCCCTCACTCACCCCCTCACTCCACATCCCCCACCCCCTCATTCTCCACCCATTCATTCCCCACACCCTCACTCCCCTTCCTCACCCCTCAACCCCTCACCCACCTCACTCACTCAATCCCCCCTCACACACTGTATCGAACCCCAGGCTGTCCCTGTCCTTGGGAGTGTTTGATGGGGGGACAGTGTAGAGGGAGCTTTACTCTGTATCTAACCCCGTGCTGTCCCTGTCCCTGGGTGTGTTTGATGGGGGACAGTCTAGAGGGAGCTTTACTCTGTATCTAACCCCGTGCTGTCCCTGTCCCTGGGAGTGTTTGATGGGGGGACAGTGTAGAGGGAGCTTTACCCTGTATCTAACCCCGTGCTGTCCCTGTCCCTGGGAGTGTTTGATGGGGGACAGTGGAGAGGGAGCTTTACTCTGTATCTAACCCCGTGCTGTCCCTGTCCCTGGGAGTGTTTGATGGGGGACAGTGGAGAGGGAGCTTTACTCTGTATCTAACCCCGTGCTGTCCCTGTCCCTGGGAGTGTTTGATGGGGGGACAGTGTAGAGGGAGCTTTACTCTGTATCTAACCCCGTGCTGTCCCTGTCCCTGGGAGTGTTTGATGGGGGGACAGTGTAGAGGGAGCTTTACTCTGTATCTAACCCCGTGCTGTCCCTGTCCCTGGGAGTGTTTGATGGGGGACAGTGTAGAGGGAGCTTTACTCTGTATCTAACCCCATGCTGGTGTTTGGTATGCTTTCCTTTATTGGTCAGAGTATTGAGTACAGGAGTTGGGAGGTCATGTTGTGGCTGTACAGGACATTGGTTGGGCCACTGTTGGAATATTGTGTGCGATTCTTGTCTCCTTCCTGTCGGAAAGATGTTGTGAAACTTGAACAGGTTCAGAAAAGATTTACAAGGATGTTGCCAGGGTTGGAGGGTCTGAGCTACAGGGAGAGGCTGAACAGGCTGGGGCTGTTTTCCCTGGAGCGTCGGAGGCTGAGGGGTGACCTTATAGGGGTTTACAAAATTATGAGGGGTATGGATAGGATAAATAGACAAAGTCTTTTCCCTGGGGTCAGGGAGTCCAGAACTAGAGGGGCATAGGTTTAGGGTGAGAGGGGAAAGATATAAAAGAGACCTAAGGGGCAACTTTTTCACCCAGAGGGTGGTACGTGTATGGAATGAGCTGCCAGAGGATGTGGTGGAGGCTGGTACAATGACAACATTTAAGAGGCATTTGGATGGGTATATGGATAGGAAGGGTTTGGAGGGATATGGGCCGGGTGCTGGCAGGTGGGACTAGATTGGGTTGGGATATCTGGGTCAGCATGGCCGCGCTGGGCCGAAGGGCCTGTTTCCATGCTGTACAGCTCTCTATGACTCTATCTGTATCAGTGTGTGAGTGAGTATCACTGGGTGTTGGATGGTTGTGTGTGAGTGAGAGTGTGTGTGTGTGTGTGTGTGTGTGTGAGTGTGTATGTGTGAGTATCACTGGGTGTTGGATGGTTGTGTGTGAGTGAGAGTGTGTGAGTGAGAGTGTGTGTGTGAGTGTGTGTGAGTGAGAGTGTGTGAGTGTGTGAGTGAGAGTGTGTGAGTGTGTGTGAGTGAGAGTGTGTGAGTATGTGTGTATGTGTGTGTGAGTGTGTGTGAGTGTGTGTGTATGTGTGTGTGAGTGTGTGTGTGTGAGTATCACTGGGTGTTGGGTGCTTGTATGTGAGTGTGTGTGTGAGTGTGTGTGTGTGTGAGTGTGTGAGTATGTGTGTATGTGTGTGTGAGTGTGTGTGAGTGTGTGTGTGTGAGTATGTGTGTATGTGTGTGTGAGTATGTGTGAGTGTGAGTATCACTGGGTGTTGGGTGCTTGTATGTGAGTGTGTGTGTGTGTGTGAGTGTGTGTGTGTGAGTATGTGTGTATGAGTATGTGTGAGTGTGTGTGTGAGTGTGTGTGAGTGTGTGAGTGTGAGTATCACTGGGTGTTGGGTGCTTGTATGTGAGTGTGTGTGTGTGTGTGAGTGTGTGTGTGTGAGTATGTGTGTATGTGTGTGTGAGTATGTGTGAGTGTGTGTGTGAGTATGTGTGAGTGTGTGTGTGAGTGTGTGAGTGTGAGTATCACTGGGTGTTGGGTGCTTGTTTGTGAGTGTGTGTGTGTGAGTATGTGTGTATGTGTGTGTGAGTATGTGTGAGTGTGTGTGAGTGTGTGTGTGAGTGTGTGAGTATCACTGGGTGTTGGGTGCTTGTGTGTGAGTGTGTGTGAGTGTGTGTGTGTGTGAGTGTCACTGGGTGTTGGGTGCTTGTGTGTGTGTGTGTGTGTGAGTGTGTGTGTGTGAGTGTATGTGTGTGTGTGTGTGTGAGTGTGTGAGTGTGTGTGTGTGAGTGTATGTGTGTGTGTGTGTGTGAGTGTGTGTGAGTGTGTGTGTGAGTGTGTGAGTGTGTGTGAGTGACAGAGGGAATGGCGACTGACTCAGGGACGGATCAGATCGGGCTCATCGTCAGCTTTTGTCTTCACAGAGCGACCAGGACAGGAGGCCTTTCCCACAGAGTCACACCACACACCGTCACCAAGGGCAGGTACACCGTCTCCACACACTCACACAGTGCTGAGGGAGGGGGCACTGTCGGAGGGTCAGTGCTGAGGGAGTGGGCACTGTCGGAGGGTCAGTGCTGAGGGAGTGGGCACTGTCGGAGGGTCAGTGCTGAGGGAGTGGGCACTGTCGGAGGGTCAGTACTGAGGGAGTGGGCACTGTCAGAGGGTCAGTGCTGAGGGAGCGCTGCACTGTCGGAGGGTCAGTGCTGAGGGAGTGGGCACTGTCGGAGGGTCAGTACTGAGGGAGTGGGCACTGTCGGAGGGTCAGTGCTGAGGGAGCGCTGCACTGTCGGAGGGTCAGTACTGAGGGAGTGGGCACTGTCAGACGGTCAGTGCTGAGGGAGTGGGCACTGTCGGAGGGTCAGTGCTGAGGGAGTGGGCACTGTCGGAGGGTCAGTGCTGAGGGAGTGCCGCACTGTCGGAGGGTCAGTGCTGAGGGAGTGGGCACTGTCGGAGGGTCAGTGCTGAGGGAGTGCCGCACTGTCGGAGGGTCAGTGCTGAGGGAGTGGGCACTGTCAGAGGGTCCGTGCTGAGGGAGTGCCGCACTGTCGGAGGGTCAGTGCTAAGGGAATGGGCACTATCGGAGGGTCAGTGCTGAATGAGTGGGCACTATCAGAGGGTTAGTGATGAGGGAGTGGGCACTGTCGGGGGGTCAGTGCTGAGGGAGTGCCGCACTGTCGCAGGGTCAGTGCTGAGGGAGTGCGGCACTGTCGGAGGGTCAGTGCTGAGGGAGTGGGCACTGTCGGAGGGTCAGTGCTGAGGGAGTGCCGCACTGTCAGAGGGTCAGTGCTTAGGGAGTGGGCACTGTCGGAGGGTCAGTGCTGAGGGAGTGGGCACTGTCGGAGGGTCAGTGCTGAGGGAGTGGGCACTGTCGGAGGGTCAGTGCTGAGGGAGTGGGCACTGTCGGAGGGTCAGTGCTGAGGGAGTGGGCACTGTCGGAGGGTCAGTGCTGAGGGAGTGGGCACTGTCGGAGGGTCAGTGCTGAGGGAGTGCCGCACTGTCGGAGGGTCAGTGCTGAGGGAGCGGGCACTGTCGGAGGGTCAGTGCTGAGGGAGTGAGCACTGTCGGAGGGTCAGTGCTGAGGGAGTGGGCACTGTCGGAGGGTCAGTGTTGAGGGAGTGGGCACTGTCGGAGGGTCAGTGCTGAGGGAGTGCCGCACTGTCGGAGGGTCAGTGCTCAGTGAGTGGGCACTGTCAGAGGGTCAGTGCTGAGGGAGTGGGCACTGTCGGAGGGTCAGTGCTGAGGGAGCGCTGCACTGTCGGAGGGTCAGTACTGAGGGAGTGGGCACTGTCAGACGGTCAGTGCTGAGGGAGTGGGCACTGTCGGAGGGTCAGTGCTGAGGGAGTGGGCACTGTCGGAGGGTCAGTACTGAGGGAGTGGGCACTGTCAGAGGGTCAGTGCTGAGGGAGCGCTGCACTGTCGGAGGGTCAGTGCTGAGGGAGTGGGCACTGTCGGAGGGTCAGTACTGAGGGAGTGGGCACTGTCGGAGGGTCAGTGCTGAGGGAGCGCTGCACTGTCGGAGGGTCAGTACTGAGGGAGTGGGCACTGTCAGACGGTCAGTGCTGAGGGAGTGGGCACTGTCGGAGGGTCAGTGCTGAGGGAGTGGGCACTGTCGGAGGGTCAGTGCTGAGGGAGTGCCGCACTGTCGGAGGGTCAGTGCTGAGGGAGTGGGCACTGTCGGAGGGTCAGTGCTGAGGGAGTGCCGCACTGTCGGAGGGTCAGTGCTGAGGGAGTGGGCACTGTCAGAGGGTCCGTGCTGAGGGAGTGCCGCACTGTCGGAGGGTCAGTGCTAAGGGAATGGGCACTATCGGAGGGTCAGTGCTGAATGAGTGGGCACTATCAGAGGGTTAGTGATGAGGGAGTGGGCACTGTCGGGGGGTCAGTGCTGAGGGAGTGCCGCACTGTCGCAGGGTCAGTGCTGAGGGAGTGCGGCACTGTCGGAGGGTCAGTGCTGAGGGAGTGGGCACTGTCGGAGGGTCAGTGCTGAGGGAGTGCCGCACTGTCAGAGGGTCAGTGCTTAGGGAGTGGGCACTGTCGGAGGGTCAGTGCTGAGGGAGTGGGCACTGTCGGAGGGTCAGTGCTGAGGGAGTGGGCACTGTCGGAGGGTCAGTGCTGAGGGAGTGGGCACTGTCGGAGGGTCAGTGCTGAGGGAGTGGGCACTGTCGGAGGGTCAGTGCTGAGGGAGTGGGCACTGTCGGAGGGTCAGTGCTGAGGGAGTGCCGCACTGTCGGAGGGTCAGTGCTGAGGGAGCGGGCACTGTCGGAGGGTCAGTGCTGAGGGAGTGAGCACTGTCGGAGGGTCAGTGCTGAGGGAGTGGGCACTGTCGGAGGGTCAGTGTTGAGGGAGTGGGCACTGTCGGAGGGTCAGTGCTGAGGGAGTGCCGCACTGTCGGAGGGTCAGTGCTCAGTGAGTGGGCACTGTCAGAGGGTCAGTGCTGAGGGAGTGGGCACTGTCGGAGGGTCAGTGCTGAGGGAGTGGGCACTGTCGGAGGGTCAGTGCTGAGGGAGTGCCGCACTGTCGGAGGGTCAGTGCTGAGGGAGTGGGCACTGTCGGAGGGTCAGTGCTGAGGGAGTGGGCACTGTCGGAGGGTCAGTGCTGAGGGAGTGGGCACTGTCGGAGGGTCAGTGCTGAGGGAGTGCCGCACTGTCGGAGGGTCAGTGCTGAGGGAGTGGGCACTGTCGGAGGGTCAGTGCTGAGGGAGTGCCGCACTGTCGGAGGGTCAGTGCTGAGGGAGCGGGCACTGTCGGAGGGTCAGTGCTGAGGGAGTGAGCACTGTCGGAGGGTCAGTGCTGAGGGAGTGGGCACTGTCGGAGGGTCAGTGCTGAGGGAGTGGGCACTGTCGGAGGGTCAGTGCTGAGGGAGTGCCGCACTGTCGGAGGGTCAGTGCTGAGGGAGTGGGCACTGTCAGAGGGTCAGTGCTGAGGGAGTGGGCACTGTCGGAGGGTCAGTGCTGAGGGAGTGGGCACTGTCGGAGGGTCAGTGTTGAGGGAGTGCCGCACTGTCGGAGGGTCAGTGCTGAGGGAGTGCGGCACTGTCAGAGGGTCAGTGCTGAGGGAGTGGGCCCTGTCAGAGGGTCAGTGCTGAGGGAGTGGGCACTGTCGGAGGGTCAGTGCTGAGGGAGTGGGCACTGTCAGAGGGTCAGTGCTGAGGGAGTGGGCACTGTCGGAGGGTCAGTACTGAGGGAGTGGGCACTGTCGGAGGGTCAGTGCTGAGGGAGCGCCGCACTGTCGGAAGGTCAGTGCTGAGGGAGGGGGCACTGTCGGAGGGTCAGTGCTGAGGGAGTGGCACTGTCAGAGGGTCAGTGCTGAGGGAGTGCCGCACTGTCGGAGGGTCAGTGCTGAGGGAGTGGGCACTGTCAGAGGGTCAGTACTGAGGGAGTGGGCACTGTCGGAGGGTCAGTGCTGAGGGAGTGCCGCACTGTCGGAGGGTCAGTGCTGAGGGAGTGGGCTCTATCGGAGGGTCAGTGCTGAGGGAGTGGGCACTGTCGGAAGGTCAGTGCTGAGGGAGTGGGCACTGTCGGAAGGTCAGTGCTGAGGGAGTGGGCACTGTCGGAGGGTCAGTGCTGAGGGAGGGGGCACTGTCGGAGGGTCAGTGCTGAGGGAGTGGGCACTGTCGGAGGGTCAGTGCTGAGGGAGTGCCGCACTGTCGGAGGGTCAGTGCTCAGGGAGTGGGCACTGTCGGAGGGTCAGTGCTGAGGGAGTGCCGCACTGTCGGAGGGTCAGTGCTGAGGGAGTGGGCCCTGTCGGAGGGTCAGTGCTGAGAGAGTGGGCACTGTCGGAGGGTCAGTGCTGAGGGAGTGGGCACTGTCGGAGGGTCAGTGCTGAGGGAGTGAGCACTGTCGGAGGGTCAGTGCTGAGGGAGTGGGCACTGTCGGAGGGTCAGTGCTGAGGGAGTGGGCACTGTCGGAGGGTCAGTGCTGAGGGAGTGCCGCACTGTCGGAGGGTCAGTGCTGAGGGAGTGGGCACTGTCAGAGGGTCAGTGCTGAGGGAATGGGCACTGTCGGAGGGTCAGTGCTGAGGAAGTGGGCACTGTCGGAGGGTCAGTGCTGAGGGAGTGCCGCACTGTCGGAGGGTCAGTGCTGAGGGAGTGCGGCACTGTCAGAGGGTCAGTGCTGAGGGAGTGGGCCCTGTCAGAGGGACAGTGCTGAGGGAGTGGGCACTGTCGGAGGGTCAGTGCTGAGGGAGTGGGCACTGTCAGAGGGTCAGTGCTGAGGGAGTGGGCACTGTCGGAGGGTCAGTACTGAGGGAGTGGGCACTGTCGGAGGGTCAGTGCTGAGGGAGCGCCGCACTGTCGGAGGGTCAGTGCTGAGGGAGGGGGCACTGTCAGAGGGTCAGTGCTGAGGGAGTGGGCACTGTCGGAGGATCAGTGCTGAGGGAGTGCCGCACTGTCGGAGGGTCAGTGCTGAGGGAGTGGGCACTGTCAGAGGGTCAGTACTGAGGGAGTGGGCACTGTCGGAGGGTCAGTGCTGAGGGATTGCCGCACTGTCGGAGGGTCAGTGCTGAGGGAGTGGGCTCTGTCGGAGGGTCAGTGCTGAGGGAGTGGGCACTGTCGGAAGGTCAGTGCTGAGGGAGGGGGCACTGCCAGAGGGTCAGTGCTGAGGGAGTGGGCACTGTCGGAGGGTCAGTGCTGAGGGAGTGCCGCACTGTCGGAGGGTCAGTGCTGAGGGAGTGGGCACTGTCGGAGGGTCAGTGCTGAGGGAGTGGGCACTCTCGGAGGGTCAGTGCTGAGGGAGCGGGCACTGTCGGAGGGTCAGTGCTGAGGGAGTGGGCACTGTCGGAGGGTCAGTGCTGAGGGAGTGCCGCACTGTCGGAGGGTCAGTGCTGAGGGAGTGGGCACTGTCGGAGGGTCAGTGCTGAGGGAGTGGGCACTGTCGGAAGGTCAGTGCTGAGGGAGGGGGCACTGTCGGAGGGTCAGTGCTGAGGGAGGGGGCACTGTCGGAGGGTCAGTGCTGAGGGAGTGGGCACTGTCGGTGGGTCAGTGCTGAGGGAGTGGGCACTGTCGGAGGGTCAGTGCTGAGGGAGGAGGCACTGTCGGAGGGTCAGTGCTGAGGGAGTGGGCACTGTCGGAGGGTCAGTGCTGAGGGAGCGGGCACTGTCGGAGGGTCAGTGCTGAGGGAGGGGGCACTGTCGGAGGGTCAGTGCTGAGGGAGTGGGCACTGTCGGAGGGTCAGTGCTGAGGGAGTGGGCACTGTCGGAGGGTCAGTGCTGAGGGAGCGGGCACTGTCGGAGGGTCAGTGCTGAGGGAGTGGGCACTGTCGGAGGGTCAGTGCTGAGGGAGTGGGCACTGTCGGAGGGTCAGTGCTGAGGGAGTGGGCACTGTCGGAGGGTCAGTGGTGAGGGAGTGGGCACTGTCGGAGGGTCAGTGCTGAGGGAGTGGGCTCTGTCGGAGGGTCAGTGCTGAGGGAGTGCCGCACTGTCGGAGGGACAGTGCTGAGGGAGTGCCTCTCTGTCGGAGGGTCAGTGCTGAGGCAGTGGGGACTGTCGGAGGGTCAGTGCTGAGGGAGTGCCACTCTGTCGGAGGGTCAGTGCTGAGGCAGTGGGGACTGTTGGAGGGTCAGTGCTGAGGGAGTGGGCACTGTCGGAGGGTCAGTGCTGAGGGAGTGGGCACTGTCGGAGGGTCAGTGCTGAGGCAGTGGGGACTGTCGGAGGGTCAGTGCTGAGGGAGTGCCGCACTGTCGGAGGGTCAGTGCTGAGGCAGTGGGGACTGTTGGAGGGTCAGTGCTGAGGGAGCGGGCCCTGTCGGAGGGTCAGTGCTGAGGGAGCGGGCACTGTCGGAGGGTCAGTGCTGAGGGAGTGGGCACTGTCGGAGGGTCAGTGCTGAGGGAGCGGGCACTGTCGGAGGGTCAGTGCTGAGGGAGCGGGCACTGTCGGAGTGTCAGTGCTGAGGGAGTGGGCACTGTCGGAGGGTCAGTGCTGAGGGAGTGGGCACTGTCGGAGGGTCAGTGCTGAGGGAGTGGGCACTGTTGGAGGGTCAGTGGTGAGGGAGTGGGCACTGTCGGAGGGTCAGTGCTGAGGGAGTGGGCTCTGTCGGAGGGTCAGTGCTGAGGGAGTGCCGCACTGTCGGAGGGACAGTGCTGAGGGAGTGCCGCACTGTCGGAGGGACAGTGCTGAGGGAGTGCCACTCTGTCGGAGGGTCAGTGCTGAGGCAGTGGGGACTGTTGGAGGGTCAGTGCTGAGGGAGTGGGCACTGTCGGAGGGTCAGTGCTGAGGGAGTGGGCACTGTCGGAGGGTCAGTGCTGAGGCAGTGGGGACTGTCGGAGGGTCAGTGCTGAGGGAGTGCCGCACTGTCGGAGGGACAGTGCTGAGGGAGTGCCACTCTGTCGGAGGGTCAGTGCTGAGGCAGTGGGGACTGTCGGAGGGTCAGTGCTGAGGGAGTGCCACTCTGTCGGAGGGTCAGTGCTGAGGCAGTGGGGACTGTTGGAGGCTCAGTGCTGAGGGAGTGGGCCCTGTCGGAGGGTCAGTGCTGAGGGAGTGCCACTCTCTCGGAGGGTCAGTGCTGAGGCAGTGGGGACTGTCGTAGGGTCAGTGCTGAGGCAGTGGGGACTGTTGGAGGGTCAGTGCTGAGGGAGTGCCGCACTGTCGGAGGGACAGTGCTGAGGGAGTGCCACTCTGTCGGAGGGTCAGTGCTGAGGCAGTGGGGACTGTCGGAGGGTCAGTGCTGAGGGAGTGCCACTCTGTCGGAGGGTCAGTGCTGAGGCAGTGGGGACTGTTGGAGGGTCAGTGCTGAGGGAGTGGGCACTGTCGGAGGGTCAGTGCTGAGGGAGCGGGCACTGTCGAAGGGTCAGTGCTCAGGGAGTGGGCACTGTCGGAGGGTCAGTGCTGAGGGAGGGGGCACTGTCGGAGGGTCAGTGCTGAGGGAGTGGGCACTGTCGGAGGGTCAGTGCTGAGGGAGTGCCGCACTGTCGGAGGGTCAGTGCTCAGGGAGTGGGCACTGTCGGAGGGTCAGTGCTGAGGGAGTGCCGCACTGTCGGAGGGTCAGTGCTGAGGGAGTGGGCCCTGTCGGAGGGTCAGTGCTGAGGGAGTGGGCACTGTCGGAGGGTCAGTGCTGAGGGAGTGGGCACTGTCGGAGGGTCAGTGCTGAGGGAGTGAGCACTGTCGGAGGGTCAGTGCTGAGGGAGTGGGCACTGTCGGAGGGTCAGTGCTGAGGGAGTGGGCACTGTCGGAGGGTCAGTGCTGAGGGAGTGCCGCACTGTCGGAGGTCAGTGCCGAGGGAGTGGGCACTGTCAGAGGGTCAGTGCTGAGGGAATGGGCACTGTCGGAGGGTCAGTGCTGAGGAAGTGGGCACTGTCGGAGGGTCAGTGCTGAGGGAGTGCCGCACTGTCGGAGGGTCAGTGCTGAGGGAGTGCGGCACTGTCAGAGGGTCAGTGCTGAGGGAGTGGGCCCTGTCAGAGGGACAGTGCTGAGGGAGTGGGCACTGTCGGAGGGTCAGTGCTGAGGGAGTGGGCACTGTCAGAGGGTCAGTGCTGAGGGAGTGGGCACTGTCGGAGGGTCAGTACTGAGGGAGTGGTCACTGTCGGAGGGTCAGTGCTGAGGGAGCGCCGCACTCTCGGAGGGTCAGTGCTGAGGGAGGGGGCACTGTCAGAGGGTCAGTGCTGAGGGAGTGGGCACTGTCGGAGGGTCAGTGCTGAGGGAGTGCCGCACTGTCGGAGGGTCAGTGCTGAGGGAGTGGGCACTGTCAGAGGGTCAGTACTGAGGGAGTGGGCACTGTCGGAGGGTCAGTGCTGAGGGATTGCCGCACTGTCGGAGGGTCAGTGCTGAGGGAGTGGGCTCTGTCGGAGGGTCAGTGCTGAGGGAGTGGGCACTGTCGGAAGGTCAGTGCTGAGGGAGGGGGCACTGCCAGAGGGTCAGTGCTGAGGGAGTGGGCACTGTCGGAGGGTCAGTGCTGAGGGAGTGCCGCACTGTCGGAGGGTCAGTGCTGAGGGAGTGGGCACTGTCGGAGGGTCAGTGCTGAGGGAGTGCGCACTCTCGGAGGGTCAGTACTGAGGGAGCGGGCACTGTCGGAGGGTCAGTGCTGAGGGAGTGGGCACTGTCGGAGGGTCAGTGCTGAGGGAGTGCCGCACTGTCGGAGGGTCAGTGCTGAGGGAGTGCCGCACTGTCGGAGGATCAGTGCTGAGGGAGTGGGCACTGTCAGAGGGTCAGTGCTGAGGGAGTGGGCACTGTCGGAGGGTCAGTACTGAGGGAGTGGGCACTGTCAGAGGGTCAGTGCTGAGGGAGTGGGCACTGTCGGAGGGTCAGTACTGAGGGAGTGGGCACTGTCGGAGGGTCAGTGCTGAGGGAGCGCCGCACTGTCGGAAGGTCAGTGCTGAGGGAGGGGGCACTGTCGGAGGGTCAGTGCTGAGGGAGTGGCACTGTCAGAGGGTCAGTGCTGAGGGAGTGCCGCACTGTCGGAGGGTCAGTGCTGAGGGAGTGGGCACTGTCAGAGGGTCAGTACTGAGGGAGTGGGCACTGTCGGAGGGTCAGTGCTGAGGGAGTGCCGCACTGTCGGAGGGTCAGTGCTGAGGGAGTGGGCTCTATCGGAGGGTCAGTGCTGAGG
The DNA here is from genome assembly GCF_037043375.1 of Chiloscyllium plagiosum. Lineage (NCBI taxonomy): Eukaryota > Metazoa > Chordata > Chondrichthyes > Orectolobiformes > Hemiscylliidae > Chiloscyllium > Chiloscyllium plagiosum. The sequence continues at coordinate 19,209,045 of NW_028270176.1, forward strand.
GAGTGGGCACTGTCGGAAGGTCAGTGCTGAGGGAGTGGGCACTGTCGGAAGGTCAGTGCTGAGGGAGTGGGCACTGTCGGAGGGTCAGTGCTGAGGGAGGGGGCACTGTCGGAGGGTCAGTGCTGAGGGAGTGGGCACTGTCGGAGGGTCAGTGCTGAGGGAGTGCCGCACTGTCGGAGGGTCAGTGCTCAGGGAGTGGGCACTGTCGGAGGGTCAGTGCTGAGGGAGTGCCGCACTGTCGGAGGGTCAGTGCTGAGGGAGTGGGCCCTGTCGGAGGGTCAGTGCTGAGAGAGTGGGCACTGTCGGAGGGTCAGTGCTGAGGGAGTGGGCACTGTCGGAGGGTCAGTGCTGAGGGAGTGAGCACTGTCGGAGGGTCAGTGCTGAGGGAGTGGGCACTGTCGGAGGGTCAGTGCTGAGGGAGTGGGCACTGTCGGAGGGTCAGTGCTGAGGGAGTGCCGCACTGTCGGAGGGTCAGTGCTGAGGGAGTGGGCACTGTCAGAGGGTCAGTGCTGAGGGAATGGGCACTGTCGGAGGGTCAGTGCTGAGGAAGTGGGCACTGTCGGAGGGTCAGTGCTGAGGGAGTGCCGCACTGTCGGAGGGTCAGTGCTGAGGGAGTGCGGCACTGTCAGAGGGTCAGTGCTGAGGGAGTGGGCCCTGTCAGAGGGACAGTGCTGAGGGAGTGGGCACTGTCGGAGGGTCAGTGCTGAGGGAGTGGGCACTGTCAGAGGGTCAGTGCTGAGGGAGTGGGCACTGTCGGAGGGTCAGTACTGAGGGAGTGGGCACTGTCGGAGGGTCAGTGCTGAGGGAGCGCCGCACTGTCGGAGGGTCAGTGCTGAGGGAGGGGGCACTGTCAGAGGGTCAGTGCTGAGGGAGTGGGCACTGTCGGAGGATCAGTGCTGAGGGAGTGCCGCACTGTCGGAGGGTCAGTGCTGAGGGAGTGGGCACTGTCAGAGGGTCAGTACTGAGGGAGTGGGCACTGTCGGAGGGTCAGTGCTGAGGGATTGCCGCACTGTCGGAGGGTCAGTGCTGAGGGAGTGGGCTCTGTCGGAGGGTCAGTGCTGAGGGAGTGGGCACTGTCGGAAGGTCAGTGCTGAGGGAGGGGGCACTGCCAGAGGGTCAGTGCTGAGGGAGTGGGCACTGTCGGAGGGTCAGTGCTGAGGGAGTGCCGCACTGTCGGAGGGTCAGTGCTGAGGGAGTGGGCACTGTCGGAGGGTCAGTGCTGAGGGAGTGGGCACTCTCGGAGGGTCAGTGCTGAGGGAGCGGGCACTGTCGGAGGGTCAGTGCTGAGGGAGTGGGCACTGTCGGAGGGTCAGTGCTGAGGGAGTGCCGCACTGTCGGAGGGTCAGTGCTGAGGGAGTGCCGCACTGTCGGAGGGTCAGTGCTGAGGGAGTGGGCACTGTCGGAGGGTCAGTGCTGAGGGAGTGGGCACTGTCGGAAGGTCAGTGCTGAGGGAGGGGGCACTGTCGGAGGGTCAGTGCTGAGGGAGGGGGCACTGTCGGAGGGTCAGTGCTGAGGGAGTGGGCACTGTCGGTGGGTCAGTGCTGAGGGAGTGGGCACTGTCGGAGGGTCAGTGCTGAGGGAGGAGGCACTGTCGGAGGGTCAGTGCTGAGGGAGTGGGCACTGTCGGAGGGTCAGTGCTGAGGGAGCGGGCACTGTCGGAGGGTCAGTGCTGAGGGAGGGGGCACTGTCGGAGGGTCAGTGCTGAGGGAGTGGGCACTGTCGGAGGGTCAGTGCTGAGGGAGTGGGCACTGTCGGAGGGTCAGTGCTGAGGGAGCGGGCACTGTCGGAGGGTCAGTGCTGAGGGAGTGGGCACTGTCGGAGGGTCAGTGCTGAGGGAGTGGGCACTGTCGGAGGGTCAGTGCTGAGGGAGTGGGCACTGTCGGAGGGTCAGTGGTGAGGGAGTGGGCACTGTCGGAGGGTCAGTGCTGAGGGAGTGGGCTCTGTCGGAGGGTCAGTGCTGAGGGAGTGCCGCACTGTCGGAGGGACAGTGCTGAGGGAGTGCCTCTCTGTCGGAGG